>NC_138339.1:73664049-73904049 GCF_046562875.1 Panthera onca | reverse complement strand
GTCACCAGAACCAGGCACTCCAGGGGTGTCTCCTTCCATGGCTGCATATGCTTTCTTATTGTGACTGGGCCATATCTGCTATGAGTACACTGGTGGGAAAGAGTGACCCCCAGTCTGGCTGGCTGCAATCACCAGCCACAACTAAGGTGAGCACAATAGTGAAAGGGGCTACTCTTTGGCATGGCTGACTATGAGGTCTGGCTGCAGCTGCTGCTGGCTTGTTCATGGGCGGTGCTAGCTCCTGGTGCAACTGTGACTATTGTGGGTGTGCTGTTGGTCAGGGCCTGCCCCGTTCCCTGGGGCTGGAGTTGCTTTAGTGAAAATACGTGTCTTGACAAAGGCTGCCCACTGGGTGTAAGGTGGTAAAAGCTGCTTTGTGAGGGTGCCTGCTAGGGTTGGCAGGGTGGTGGGGAAATTCTGTAGGGGAACATTTGGGCAGAGTAAGCAGTATTAGCAAGTAGATGAGGACATCAAAACTGGCTTCCTTCAGTGTCCAGACAGCTGGTTTGAAGGCTCCAGAAGCTGCTTACTGGCTCTAACATTTTCAGAAAAATTTCCTACAGATCTCCATGCCTCCAGCACATGGCCTAAAATTAGTGAATAGATATAGCCCAGGCACTTTTTGAATGGCTGCTTTTGGACTGGATCTCAGGGTGAGTGATTTTGTTCATGGGCTTGTTCAGAGCAGATTTTGTTTACTGCAACCCTCTGGCGCTCCTGGAGTTAAGCCCCACTGGTTTTTAAAACTTCTGGAATTAATTCCACTAATTTTCAAAGCCTGATATCCTGAGGACTCACTTTCCTCATGCAGATCCCCATGGTGAGGGGTGCCCAATGCAGGGCTTGAACCTCTCACTCCTCAAGGAGGACCTCAGTGCCTGTGATATCCCTCCTGCTGTGGTTTCCTGCACAGAGGGTTTGCTCCCCAACTGCAATCTCAGGACCTCCTACCTTTCTCAGTGTGGCCTTTTCTTTCTATCTTTAGCTGTGGAAGACTGCTCTGCTAATTTTGAGGTTGTTCTCTGAGTGTGTTGCACTATGTGTAGTTGCAGCCTTGGTGTGTGTGTAGGATAAGGTGAGCTCAGGATCTTCCCTCTTGGCAGTCTTCCAAAAAAACCTTTACACCATTTTTCCTTATCCCATTTTCAGCCAACCCTTACATAGAAAGAGGTGACTGTTCTTAAATATAACAAATTTTTCATTTTTTTCTAAAGATTTTAATTGGCCTTCTTGGAGATTTTTAAAAAGCATTTTTGGTGAATGAGTTACTAAATGGTTTATTTACATAAGAAGTGTTAATTAGATATTGAATTGAAACATGATACAGGATTGAGATGATGAAAAAACAGTCACCTGATTTTGGTGTTTCTCAGATTCTCAACTGTGTATTCCATCACTTCTTGATTTTAGAAATTTTTCTACATGCCACTTTTTAATATCCTTTATGTTTCCATTTTCCCCATACATGATTATATTGAATTATTTTTTATTCTGTTCATTTTGTACTCTCCTTTTTTCCATTTTTTTTTTTGAATAGAAGTGATGGAACTATTTCACAAAATTCTCTGATTTGTTCTTTTGGTTAAAGATATTAGTAACTATTGAAAAATATCAGAAAATAAGTCAAATAACAGATATACTTAATAATTTACCATTTTTAGGACTAAAGTGTACTAGTTGTTTCTACAGCCTTTCCCATTGTGTCCTTCATACTCCTTGGGAATTTTCTCAACCCTGATGTTTGTTTCTTTGTTTGGTTGGTTGGTTTGGTTTGGTTTCCTTTTCGGTGGAAGAAAACAGCAGCCAGTAGATTCAACATAAGCACATATTGTTGATGTGAATGTTTTCTCCATTATACCCATGCATGGTGCTTTCTTTAAATCCATTATAATACGTTTCCAAAATTCTTACCTGCCATTTATTGTCTATGATTGTGTTATAAAATAAACTTAAACATTATTTGAGATGATTCATGAAGGTTGGCTTTTGTTAGAAAGTTTTACACATCAGCCTAAGAGTAACATATCACAGTTTTAGAACGTCTTTACTATCAGTGGGGCAAATAGATTTTGGAGCTTTTTCAAGTGTTTTGACCTCTTCAATCAAAGATTTATTATGTCAATAGTCAATCACCTCCATATGGCAGGAGTTCATGACATCAAGGATAAGATCTACTTTACGATACACATTTTTACCATTTCCTTGTCATGTTTGCTAAAGGAATCTTTTTTCTGCCCTTTATTGATTCCACTGCATGTACCACCATTGAAATCCCACCACCAAAGAATTCGTATAAAATGTCACTATTATATATCAATATAGACAAGTTTCTTTTTCCTTGAGAGATCAAATATGAGGCTTTCATGTATTTGAAAAAAAAAGTAAACACCATTGAATTAAATGAAGCAGTTATGAAGCATAGGGACATACAAAGTGAAATTCATGATGTAGAAGGAAAATAAAAGTCATCTATTAACGTCTGCAAAATCAGTGTAATTTTTGGAAGTGAAAACACTTGTGTGCCTCATACATGCTATGCTGTGCTCCCATGCATCATGAATTATTTAAAATATTTAGAATATGCCTCATGAATTCTGCATGCCAAAGTTCAGATAAATCTACTGTGATATGAACAGAAACAAGCAGCTATATTTAACAAATAAATTTTTAAGTCTGCAGTGAAGACAAAATACACAAATGTATATACATAAGGAGAATGATTTACATGTTTTAATCCACTAAAGTAGAATATTTCTAGTCCATACCTATACTCTTATTATTGCCTCCAAATTAAGAAAGCATCAACTGATCTTGTTTTTTTTTCCTATTGTCTTTACTTTTTATTATATACCAGCTGATGTGGATCATCTGATGATCTAGTCTGTAAATAGAACTACTTTCTGATATATAGATAGGGCATAGGGTAATGTTTTAGTTGGAGGTAATCCACAAACAAAATCTCCCTCCATTCAAACTGTTAGACTCAACTTCATCACCTAAAGATAAACTCCACCTTACTAGCCCCATAGTGGGAATTAGTCCGGGTGAATTAAAAGCTCCATGTAGACAAATGTCCCTATATTCTAACCTTTTGAGTTCTTGATCCTCAGATTATTCACATTCTGTGGCCATATATGAATATCTTAATCACTGTCAACTCTTCTAGTCTGATATCTTAAATTCAAACCTCTTATTACCTAAATTCAACTATGCATGTAATTCTCACTCTTCATTTCCATTGTACTCTACTTACTAACCTCATTAAGAATCATTCATTCTCTGGGCCCTTAAACTTCTCCTAATATATCAATCAGCACCATATTTAAAAATCTAATCTGTGACTTTATTAACAGGTAAGTTCAAGTTTCTTAAATATATTGTTATTTCTTACACAGTTAGACTTTTTATTTTGTGTTTCCTTTGTGTACCATTTTGGTTTGTTTGTATTTCTTCCAGGTCTTACCTTCCTCTGGATGCATGAGGTTTTCTTTATTTCTCTTCCTTTAAAAAAAATTAGCTATTTCAGTTTTTATTTGTTCTTTATAAATTACTAATGTCCATACTTGACTGCAATAAAATTAGTTGATCAATACACTTATTACCTTTAAACAATCCAAGAACCATTAAATATCTTATCTCAGATCTTCTCCTTTGGTATTTAGTATTATCTTTTGTGTGGTGTATTATTTCTGACCTAATTTTTAACTCCTCTTTATTAATTTTTCAGCAAATGGGTAATACATTAGTGAATATATTTACTAATTTCTTAACTTGTTATTTTTCTTGAGTGTGATTTTTTTCCTTTTGTTTTCTTGAAATTTTTGCCTTAAGTTTTTTTTAATGAAATTCTGAGTGTAATATAGAAGCTCTTTTTTTATTTTTTTAAATTTTTTTTAATGTTTATTTTTGAGAGAGAGAGAGAGAGTGTGTGAGTGGGTGATGAGCAGTGAAAGAGAGAGACACAGAATCTGAAGCAGGCTCCAGGTTCCGAGGTGTCGACACAGAGACGGATTAGGGGCTTAAACTCACAAACCAAACCGTGAGATCATGTCCTGGACCGAGTGGGCTGCTTAACTGACTGAGCCATCCAGGCATCCCTCTTTATTTATTTATTTTTTCTTATTCTTTGACATTCTAGATGAACACAGAAATCTAATGACAGCTAGATTTTCCCTCAACTGTTCAAACATGTTATTGTTTCTTGTTACTTGTCTTCAGGTATTTATTTATATTAATGAAAAGTCACTTGTCACCCTTTCGGCATTATTTTTATTTTCTCTCAATTTAATGTTCATTCTTACTATAGTGTGTACGGGTAAGGACTGGATTTTTATAACATTTGAAAACTGGGTGCACAGTCAATGTAAGGATTTAGCATTCTCCCTAAACCTAGAAAACACTCATGTTATTTCTTACAATATTGCTACACTTCTTTCTCTCTTTTTCCTCTGGATTTTCTTACTATGTCCTTAGCACTTTCAATATATCATACATATTTTCCTCCTTTTAAAATCCCAGTATGGCATTATAGGCTGTATTACCTCAAATCTGTTGTATAAAACTATATAATTTTAAAGCTACTTTTAAATTTTAAAAATTACCATATTTTTTTCATCTTAGAAGTTATATTGAGTTATTTCTTCAAATTTTTTATATTATCTACAAACAAATAGCATTTATGATTTTATGTCTTTTTATATTTTTGGTTATGATTACATACTTCTTTCATGATCTCCTTTAGGTTTGCTGTTATATTTATTTTCTGAAAGTGCTAACTCTCCTGTGTGTAACAAGTGCTCTCCTTTATGGTAGCTTATTTCCTTATCAGGTGGCCTTTTTATTTTTAGTATATGTGCTGCCGAAGCGAGCACTAGTGGCCTTTTTATTTTTGAGCTCATCTTTGAGGGACAGTGTGTTTGTTGTTTTGGTGTTTCCTCCTGTAGAGAGTTTCATAGGCCTTATATCTGGAAACATTCCTTTAGAATCAGTTTTGCATCTCTGGCTTACATTATTCTAAGTTATCAACTGAGTTTTTGTGTTGTTTTGTTTTGACGTTTCTTCATTTTTGAGAGACAGAGAGAGGCAGAGCACAAGCAGGGGTAGGGCAGAGAGGGAGAGAGAGAGAGAGAGAGAGAGAGACATAGAATCTGAAGTAGACTCCAGGCTCTGAGCTGTCAGCACAGAGACTGACACGGGGCTCAAACTCACAAACCGTGAGATCATTACCTGAGCCGAAGTCAGATGCTTGACTGACTGATCCACCCAGACGCCCCATATCAACTGAGTTTGGACATGTTAGAAGTTTTTATTTTATATTGGTGTTGGATGCCTGTGCCCAAGTAGAAATATAATTCCAGATCTACTATCCATGAGTGATAAAGTTCTAATTTTCTGTTTCTCATCACTGACTTTCCTCCCATGACTTCAAGTGTAGATCAAATAGCCTGGTTTCTAATCTTTGAGCAAAGCAGGACTTTGTTCTGGCTTCCTGTTTCTGTGGGACCTAATGCTAAATCTTCCCTTCTAGATAGCATTTAAAACCGTAGTATATGTTTCTAATTATATCTCTGTAGGCCACAAAGGTTTAATTACATGTATATGTGTGTGTATAAATATAAATATATAAATATATAAATAAATATATATATATAAATATATATATATTTATATATATAAAATTCTGTCTTTTTCTTCCCTTTGGCTTCTAGCATTACAGAGTTTCTTTTATTTCTTTAAAAAAGTGATTTTATATTGATTCTATGTTTCATGTCATATTGAGTTAGATTTTCCTTATTATGTCAAAATTGACTGCTAGAATTTATAACTGAAGACAAATAGGCAATAATTATCTTGTATTATGAAAGAGAACTATGACTGGCCTGTCTTTCCCCAACTGGATGTTTGTTTATACACCCCATTGACTGATATATCTTCTGGGCTTATTATTTGAACTTGGAAAAAAAATGATCATTGGAATGGAGAATGTGGATATGGAAAAGCTATGGAATAGCCAGCATTATGCTTGTTTAGAAAGCTGAAGGTGAGGAATTCTCATCTTCAACCCCATTGAAAGATTAACCTTTGAAATCTCTTATGATCCACCACACAAGAGGCCAGCTGCTGAGTAAAGAGGCTGTGGTATAGACAGTTGTGGAATTGAAGAGATCATGCCAGATTGGATTTCTTATACCAGGAAATTGTTCAGAGGGTCCTTTGCCTGCAGGGTCCCCTGAAATATTCACATGTGTTCTCCATTTGATAAACCACTTCCTGTTCCCTGACTCACAGAAAACACAGATACCAAGCCTGTCTTAACAAAAGGAGAAACAATAGCACTGTCTATGGCAGTGGACAAACACATATGAAAAAGGTACTTGCCTCTCAGATCTATTCCTCTCTTGCACATGAGCATGCTGGAGGAGCGGAAACCCAGAAAACAGAGAAGGAAAAGGAAGAAGAGGAGAACTTAGAGGAGGAGTCATCTCAGAAAAGAGTCCACTCTTCCTTTCCTCTCAAGTCTGTCTTGCTAAAGCCTGGCAGATGCAAATGGAAGGGGAAAAGCAAATGTTAATTGAACATGGAGTTGATTTTTAAACTTATGACTAATCTTCTTACATATTTGAACATGAACACAAAGTAATGAAAACTGCAAAATGTACTTAAGGGAAAGGAAAAGGAGATTCAATGAAGCATGATAAAAGGCAGTGATGGGAGAAAAAAAATTAAAATCAATTCATTTTGATGAATTGTGTGATAAAGCAGTTACATATGTTTTTGTACTGGGACTGAGGCCTGTCTTTCCCAACTCAGCCTTCCTTATTGATGGCATGTCATTTATATTATAAATGAAATCATCTTTAGTGTGGTGAGAAAAGCATTTTGAAGATTTTTCCAGTCAAAACGTTGATTTATATTAAGGAGTACATCTCTGAAACTCATTGAAAGTTAAAAATATTGAACTTTAAGAGGAATGTAAATGTCTGATAAAGCTTTTATTACTAGGAAGATGTGTTTTTAAGCTATAACAACCATCTACAGAAACATACGGTATCTTGCCAGTTAGAACAATAGGCCCACATTTTTATACTGAGCTGGTTCCTAACTATCCTTTTCTAATAGACAATTATAAATACATGAACTTTTTAAAAATTTTAATGTGGAATGTAACAGTAGCACATATATAGAATGACAGGTATTAAGAGAAGTGACCATATGAAAATTACCCTGCTGGACATATTAAAAAGAATAGCCCATTTACTTGAAAATAATATTATAGTAGATTACAAACATGTGATTTGTATCCTAATTTCCCTACTACTAATGTGCTGTGGAGGAACCTGAATTCAAATCTTAGGTCCATATTTACTTGTTAGGTAACTTTAGACAAATTACCATACTTTTGAATCACGTACTGATATGTGTGAAAAGTGTGTGTGTGTGTGTGTGTGTGTATGCACACATGCGTGTGTGCACACATGCATGTGTGAAAGAAGAGGATGTGTATTTAGATATACAGATAAGTATTTAGATAGTGCTTAGTGCAGAGCATATGATAGACATACAGTAAGGATACTTTGTTTTCTACCAACTTCTCGGCTCCTCTGAGTCAAAAAGTAAGAAATTCAGATAAGAGGGCACACAAACTAGGGCAGGCTCTTGGAAACAACATGAGCTCTTTTGGAACCACATCCTCTAATAGGCAAAATAAACAACAGAGAAGCAAAAAAAAAAAAGAACCCCAAAACTTATTTTCTTGGAATAATAGATGATGAATTGTGTCCCCCTTTATGCAAAAGATAGACTAGCCACTGGCACTGATAATCCCAAATGATAGTCTAGCCAGATATGAAAATAGGCTTTCTCAATATACTACCCTTAGTTTTCTCATAATGGGACCACAAGGATCATCATTTGACTGTTAGAAGTACTCATGAAATTTCTCAACACATTAAACTGATTTTTATTAAGTTCCTACTGTGTACAGTGATTTTAATTGTTCTTGGACTGTCTAGCATTCATATCCTGAGCATTCGCTCTATATTTATATATTTTTTCCTTTGTATATTTTTTACCTAAATGTATTTTTCAACCTGATTCTATACCTGTTCCTTACTTACATAACTTGGAGATCTGTCATCGTAGGTCTTAACGGGGCCTATTATCAATAGTTACCATATTACCATGTTCTATGAATATCTTTATTCTAGATATGATATAACTTCAAATTTCCCTTTTCAACCTCACTGGTATTTTTCCTGTTGCTTTTTCTTCCCCATAAATTTTTGGCCTTCACATAATTTTTTTCTTACCAGTTTGAGTAATATGTGTAGAATTTCTTCAGAGTAGAAATTACTTGCAGAGTAGAACTGATAGCGCATAATCCAAAATTGAATTAAGCTTTTGTATCCTAATCAACAGTCCCTTTCCTTCTTCCAAATCCTATTTTGCCATCCTTTATTCAGCAGTTACCACTGACCCCAGGATGTTCTTCCAAGATTTTCACTTCAGATTAACTATTTAGCCAAAGAGCATGAAAAACTTTTGCAGAAAGAGAATTACTCCTTCCTGATGCAAAATCATCTGAGGGCAGAGACCATCAAGGCTAGATAGACATAGATATTAAGAACAGAAAGATGATTTCAAGGATGACAGGACATTCTAATCTGCATAGAAATTAACTATATATTTACAAGAGAACTTCCCTAAAGGCCATCTCATTTTGCCAATGTGGATTTCAAGACCGTGGTAGCTGAGGTATATTTGCTTTTATCAAATACTTTATAATTTAGAATACATACCTAGGATGCTGTACTCCTAGATTATTTCCATTTTGAATATAGCACTCTACCCCCTCAGTCCTTCTATTCAATTCACCTCCAGGGCCTGAGATTTTCATCATCCATGGTTTAGGCCTTTAGAAAATTATTGCTGAAATATAATCATGTTAATTGGGAGGGAGTTGAATTTATTGATAGCGTGTTAAACACTAGCATATTTTAAAGATAATTTTACTTATAGGTCAAATTACAGAAATATGCCCTTAAATTTGGCAATAAGTTAAAAAGTTGTGATACTGACACACATTGGGGTAAATAACTTGATTTGGGAAAGTAGGTAAATAATGAGAATGTGATTTACCGAGGTTACACTTTGGAATGGGACCTCATTAAGAAGCAAGTCCTGGATTACTGGAGGTAGAAGAGAGTTATAGGAATGCAATCTGGTCTTGAGGAGATGTGTACCACAACAAAGAAATAGAGACAGGAATAAAAAAATGAAATATCACCTAATTCACCTATTTTTTTCTAGGTCCTATACCTGTCCAATGCCTCTTTTTTGTTGTTACTATTTTAAACTAGCTCAGGAGCCACTGGTTTTGATCAGATTTTCTTCCTTTCTTGGCCTATCTTGTTTATGCTCTTATCTCTATTATCTGAGGTCATGAAACTTAGAGCTTTGATTCTGAAAACTCTACATGTACCTTTGTCTCTGTTTCTATTTCTTCTTGTATTTCTTTGTCTCTCTTTTTCTCTTTATCTCCATAGACACACAAACACACAGACTGAAAAATATGGACAGTGCACTGCCATAGGGTTACTAAGAATTGTAAGCTTTGATATATTAAACCTGAACAGGGCTGGAGGACAGCAATAGTTATTTGCACCTAGAGAGAGGGAGCTAAGTCAAGGCCATCCTTTAAACAAAAGCAGCCAGTTTTAGCAACCCTTCACAGAAGTCAAGGGATTACTTTGAATTTACTTTCCTATGTCTCATTTTTTCCCCTGTGCTTCCCACTGGCTACCTCCATCTCCCATAAGCCATAGAGCAACAGACCCCAAGGTCATTGTCCATATACTCACAAAATAGGTACTGCATTTAGAGAGAAGTCTGGAAGAGTGAATGGAAGGTATCTAGTATAGTGCAAAATTATTCAGATGAATGAATATTTTCTACAGTGACTTCTTCATAATATTCAGGCAACTTATTCATCAAATTAAAAATAAAATTATAACAGGTCTACTTTTTATTGTAGTGATCCAACATATGTGTTCATTATAATTGCTCACAAATATGTATTACTAGACAGGAATATCTAGAGTGTATATATTCAGTGATGAACTGATAAACTTCACACAGTGGAGGAAAACAGTTTCATACAAAATTGCTTCGAAGACATTAATAGTTCTCACTTTGGGGACTTTATCTGGAGAAATTCTCCAAGGTATCTCATCCAAGAGATGTGATCAAAAGAGCAGACCACCTAAATTAGCTGCTTGTTCAGACTATGTTAAATATTTTAACAGGAAGTTAAATTAAAAGAAAGAAAGAAAGAAAGAAAGAAAGAAAGAAAGAAAGAAAGAAAGGGAATATATTTTTTATTTTACACAGAAAGAGAAATTTTTATTTTCCATATCCTGTGTCCTATCAGGTGCTGTGTGATAAATAAATTAGTCATAAACTAAAGATCAAAAGAAAAACACAACCAAGTAACAACTTGATTTAAACTTTATTATTTCTCTGGTATTATTTGTGATAAAGTTCCAAGATTGTGTACTTAAAGGTTAGATTAACTATGTGTTACTCTAGCACCAAGAGAAGCAAGTTTCTAGATTTTGATGATTATTCTAGGGTTTTATAAGTTTTTAACATTTGAAGATGGTGAAACCATACTATAGGAAAACTGTATAATTTTTGCAACATTTCTTTCAACTTAACAATTATCTAAAAATAGAAATCTTAAAAACAACTTAGAAACAACTATCAAAACAAACTGTCTTAATATGTATTATCATTGATAATATGGCAGTTAAAAGTACTATTTGCAAGAGTACCAATCTTCTGAGTAAAATACCTTCACTTTAGGAAAGGGCAAACAGAAAAGTAGCATTTGTGAATTCATTTTAAAAAATCCCCTTGATGGAATATTTACTCTAGAAGTTTATGAAAATGAGGACATAAAAATATTAAACTTATAAATCTCACTTTACAAAACCACTTACAGATTTCAAAAACATTGCTGCATATTTGGTTTGAGGTCTTGGGGTTTAATTTTCTGGTCTTTTGAGAAGAGAAATATGTTTGTGTCAAAATGTGAGATGGAATTTTTCTTGCATGAGACAAAACATGGAATTATATTCGAAACCCTATTTTAGTGAACAATTTTAATAACGACTGACCATGAAATATAATAAAGCAAAAACACCAACTTGGTTGTCAGTGACTTAAATGACTGCCATCAAAAGAGTCATTTTTTTGACAGAGTGAAAATATAAATTGTGTATTTACACCCACTATATTTCTTTTTTGGGAATAAAAAATCTTTCAATTCACCCCCTTAATACAGAAGAATGAAACACTGAAAGAGTTACAGTAAAAAGAGCAAGGTGATTGTAATTCCTCTACCATTTACTTTCTTAATCTGAAGCAGGTAGTTTAACAAAAGACTCTGTATCATCCTTTTAAATTGAGGTTAAACTTCATTACAGGATTATCAAGTGACTTAAAGGAAAAATATATAGAGTTAATTATAAACTAAAAGATCAATACCAGGGTAACGCTACTATTTATATTTCTACAATGATTTATGAGAATAACAAGTGATAACATTTATGCCAACTAATGATGTAGAGTGGGGGGAAAAAGTTTGTTACTGGTACTTTGGCCAGGCTTCAGGTCTAGCTTAGAGATGTGTAACCATGTAAATATTCATGTGAAAAGTCCAGGTAAACTGACCTGAATTCCGTGATCTAAAGAAGTCCAAAGCACTCTCCTCAGTATCTGCAAATTCCTAAGGGTATGTTTTCAAACTACTCTGTGCTTCTGACATTTGTGTTCTCACAAGCCAACTAACTTTTGCCTGAATTAGTGTGAAAGCAAAATTTAGTCCTGCTATTCTTTGGCGTGTGCACAGGTGCACTTGTGTGTTCGCTCTTGTACTTGCTCTCTCTCTCTCACTCTCTCTCTCTCTCACCCCGCCCCCCCCCACACACAGACAGAGTCCAATCACATAAATATTCTGGGATAGAACAAAATGAATCTTTATGGATCACACAGATGATTCATTCTACACACAGCTGGTACCTTTCTGTCTTCTCCCATTCTCTCATCTCCTTACTCTTGTCTAGAATCCTTTCTCTAAAGAGACATTTTGTTGGTTATGGCCAGACTCTGGAAACACAGGGTATTCATATTCAATATTACATTTTATATATATATATATATATATATAACATTTATATATATTACATTATTACATTACATTACATAATATTCAATATTACATTACATTACATCATATTCAATATTACATAATATATATATTACATTTATATATATTACATTATTACATAATATATATATTACATTTATAAAACAATATACACATGTATATTTCATATAGATATATATGTGCATATATATAATATTATGTATGTACACACACAAGTTTTAGATGAATTATGATATCAGTGATTAGAGTAAAATATCCTCTTTATAGATTCTTCCAAATTTTGGCAGTGCCCTGGCCACCTGTTGGGTATTTAGCCCTATGGGAGAAGCCTGGGTACATTTTTAAACTTAATTCAGGTAAGAGTTTTTTTTTTTTTTTAATATGTAATACATTTATCATTGGCTACAATAAAATGTATTTTCTACTTGCATTTTAAGTATCTATTTTTTAATTACCATAAAATAGTAAGTAGCTAGAAATATCAACAAAAAATCCCTTTGGTGGGTAATGGAGAATGGTTTTTAGAGTCTTATTTGAATTTAAATTACATTTATGTCATTCCAGTTTCAGATATCTCCAACCCATTCTAGTATTTTAAATCTATATATTTTGTTGGTGTGCACAGCATTGTACTTTGTGGATTTCAAGCAGGATTCACTTAGGAAAACAGAAGCCATTGCAGGCATTTCAAAGAGGAAGGTTTTTCATATCAAGAAATACATACTTAAAACTTGTTGGCAAGGTCAGAAAAGTAACTGTCAGACAGTCCACTATTGAGTGTTCAAGAAATCAGGAAAGCAGTTTAGAAGTTCTTAAATTAAAAATAGAACTACTTTATGATCCACCCACTTCTGAGATATATACCACTTCTGAGTATATAACCAGAGGAACCTAAACTATTATCTTGAAAAGACATCTGAATTCTTGTGTTCACTGTGGCATTATTCACAATCACTTAGTTATGCCATCAACATAAGTATTTGTCAGTTGATGAATGGATCAAGATAATATGGTATGGTATAACATATAGGCAATGGAATAATCTTCCTTGAAAAAGAAGGAAACCCTGTCATTTGTGACAACATGAATGAATCTGCACGGCATTATGCTAAGGGAAAGACAGCAGACGGAGAATGACAAATACTGCATAATATTTATATGTGTAGTGAAAAGAAAAGTCAGACTCATGGAAACAGAGTAGAAGAGTGGTTGCTACAGGATGGTTGGTGGTACAAATAGGAAGAGGTTGGTAAAAAGTTTCAAACTCCAATTATGAATATGCTTTGAGAATTTAATGCATAACATGATGACTACTGTTGATAATAATGTATTGCATAATGGAAATTTGCTGAGAGTAGAACATAAATATTTTTACCAAGAAGGAAAAAAAAGAGCAAATAGGTGAGGTGATGGATGTGTTAATTAACTCAATGGAGTGATCTTTCATAATATATACGTATATCAAATCTTCCCATTGCACACTTTAAACATCTTACATTTTTCAATTATACCT
Organism: Panthera onca; assembly: GCF_046562875.1. Taxonomy (NCBI): domain Eukaryota; kingdom Metazoa; phylum Chordata; class Mammalia; order Carnivora; family Felidae; genus Panthera; species Panthera onca. The sequence goes on along the minus strand of NC_138339.1, from coordinate 73,890,307 downwards.
CAGTAAGGCTGGGAAGGGGGAAGAAATTTTGTACAGCTAATAAGTAGTAGAGCTGGGTTTCAAACCCAGCCAGCCTGGATCCAGAATCCATGATTACATCCATGCTTTTAACCACTATTCTTACAGAAACTCTTCTCTCAAATTCCATCTTAATGACTTTATAACATATTCTTATATGATAATATATATAAAATAATATATAATATATCATATAATATATAATGTATATATTATATATAATATATATAATATGTATATAATGTGTGTGTATGTATATATATATATGTGTGTGTGTGTGTGTGTGTGTGTGTGTGTATATATATATATACATATATAATATGTATATAAATTCCAGGCTATCTTAGAAACATGTTGCTTAGAGACATCCCGTCTTCTGTGGGTTCTAAAGCAATGAAATAATTTTTTGAGCTGCAACTGTTGTTGAAAATAGTGTCATTAGAACTTAGTTCCCAATACACTACCATACAGTAAGCTGCTATAAATGAGCAATTTCATGGAGCCCTTCAATGATGCAAACTTCACGAACACTGCAGAGATAACAAGCTCTTCATAAGATCAAAAAGAAAAGAGAATTCTCAGAATCCCTGATGACTTTGAGGCACATTTGAGCCATTGTGACACAGGATGTTCCCCAAAGTGATGTGGATATACTCCTTTTTTAATGCATGAATCTATTTAAAATGAGTATCACTGATAATTTTGAGCATTTAAAGTTAAGCAATACATATTAGGAAAAGCATTGAATATTGGAATTGTCCAACAGATAAGGTATAACAAAGGCAAAGATACCACGCATGTATCTCAAGGAGAGAAAAACAGTAGGGAAGCCCACTGCACATTGAAGCTGGAGATGTTTCAAAAACTGATCCTTAATTGTGTATCATTCATTGATTGCTAGTTGCTCTGGAATTCCAACTTATTAGACTCTGAGGAATATACTCATGAAAAGGTTTTGATTTACAGACTAAATGTCATAGTCATGTTTTTTTTCTTTTCTTACCTCTATTTTATTTTGATCATGTTGCCAATTAACAGGAGTTATTTCTTTCCAGTAGTAAAATGGAGACTTTGGTGGAGACATGCCAATTTTGTGTTTTAGAATGCTTACAGCAAGTAAAAAATAACACTATAATTCTTAGTTTCATTGTTCTTCACCTTTTTTATTCATATATTTTTCAAGTTCAAAGAACTGCCTTTTTATAGTTTCTCTAGTTTAAATTTCCAGACATTAATGGAAATAGTAAAACAAAATATGATGATAAAAATAGTTCTTAAATAATGCCCAAGAGAGCTCCTAAGACCGACTTTATCTATTCCTTGCAGGCTCAGCCTGAACATATCATAAGATGTGAATTCTATTTAGCTGACACTTTGGTGGTGTGAGTGTTTTTTACAACTAATCAGCACCTGAATAATCAAAGGTGTGTACCATCCATCAGCTTTAATGAAGCATTAAAATACTTTAATGGAACTTAGGGTAATTAGAAAGTCTCTTATGTAGTTCATCTACTAACAAGAACATTTTCAGGATTAATAATAATGGAGTGAATTTTCCAACGAAGAATGGGCCCTTCCTTAACTTCAGCAATCCCATTTGTAAAACTGGAGGTGTTTTATGTATTTCAAGGGGAAGTTGGGTATAATTAATGATTAAACTGTTATGAAGTATTCATAGTGTCTTGGTTGAAATGGCAAGTCTGCTTTTCTTCCTTAAGGATCAGTCATAAATGAGAAAAGAAAATGCAGTTTTCCAAATATTTAAAATTACATTTGAAAGAGTCTAGTGCTTCAGAGGAAATATTTTCCTCTGTCATTTGATATTTATCTAATAATGCCCTGAAGACTATTGGAATGGAATAAAATTTACTATGTATTAACAGATAGGTTGTGCATTATAATTCAACAAAATTAAGTTGGTATGACAATTACTGGAAAATCAATCATGTTCCCAACAGTGAGTATCTCCAGCTGAAAAGCAGGAAAATTATTAAACGATCTTGTTGTTAGCCGGATATATTTGACTGTATCGCAGCAATTGATTTTCAACTGAATATCTATTCTCCCTTTATTTCCTATTTAAAGAGCCTTTATTGTATTTTGGGTAGGAACATACTTACATAAAAAACAAAACAAAACAAAACAAAACAAAAAAAAAAAACACTAAAGTTTCCCAGACTGTTTTGTGGCCAAGCAGATGATAGAACTACGTCAAAAATTATTCTGTTAGTACTATACCCTTTTGCCCTTGTACCCTCTTTCCTACCTGATGTTTAGAACTGGTGATCTGGTAGTTCTCTTCCACACTGAGTTGACTTCTGTGCTTTAACATGATGGACCAGAAAGAGGAAAGGAATCTAGGTCTCTGAATAAGACCCTTGTCATAGTCCCAGGACTTCTCACTGCACCTTATTTTATAGGGGAGAGAAATAAATACCTGTCTTGTTTAAACAGTTTCACTATATTTACTGAATATAAATTATGAGATCATATGACATAAGGAAGTTCAATATGTGGTATACAATTTTAAAAAGGAAAGATATATAATTAAATGATAAATTAAGTAAATGAATTTAAAAATACGTTAAGAAATATTTCAAAAAAACAAAAAATATAATCTTAAAATCAATGTAATATAATACATTGAAAAAAAATAAAGTGTGCATCCTGGTTCCAAGATATTGGGATTTTTTTTAAGTTTATTTATTTACTTTTGAGAGAGAGAGAGAGCACACACAAGCAGGGGAGGGGCAGAGAGAAAGGGAGACATAGAATCCAAAGCAGGCTCCAGGCTCTGAGCTATAAGCACAGATCCTGACGTGGAGCTGGAACTCACCACCTGTGAGATCATGACCTGAGCCTAAGTCAGATATTTAACTGACTGAGCCACCCAGGCACCCCCAAGATCTTGGGATTTAAACCCAAGTCCACAACCTAACAGCTATTCAAATTTGGGCAGTTTATTTTATCCTCTAATACAATGTCTTGGAAAATGATGATATGTGCCAATTTTATAAGCATTGTTGTATTTATAAAATTTATAAGCATTTATAAGCTTATAAATTTTTTATAAATTTATAAAATTTATAAGCATTGTTGTAGAGATTAAATTAGACACACATAAAATACTCAGAAGACTACCTGGTCCTTAGTATCCAATGATAAATTTCATTTATAAAATACAATTAAATTGCAAAATTGTGTCCTCATATTTTTAATTTCTGATTTTATCTGAAAATTAATTTTTAAATTGAACTATAGTTGACATACATTTTATTAGTTTCAAGTGTGCAACATAGTGATTTGACAATTATACATTATGAAATGCTCACCATAATAACTGTCACTGTACAAGGTTATTATAATATTATTGACTATATTTTGTATGCTAAACTTTTCATTCCTGTGACTTTTTTATAGCTAGAGTTTTGTCCTTCTTAGTACCCATCACTTATTTTGATCATCCCCTCATCCTCTCCCTTCTGGAAATTATCACTTTGTTTTCTGTATTTGTGAGTATGTTTCCATTTTGTTTTGTTTGTTCGTTTGTTTTCAATATTCCACATACAAGTGAAATCACATGGTATTTGTCTTTCTCTGTGTGACTTATTTCACTTAACATAATATCCTTTAGGTTCACCCCTGTTGTTGCAAATGGCAAGATTTCATTCTTTTGTATGACTGAGAAATATTCCACTGTAGTGTGTGTATCTATCTGTAAAAAGACTTCTTTATCCATTCATCTACTGATGGAGACTAAGGGTGCTTTCATATCTTGGCTAATGTAAATAATTCCTCAGTAAACAAAAGGATGCATATATCTTTTTTAATTAGTGTGTTCATTTTCTTCAGGTAAACACCCAGAAGTGTTATTACTTGATTGTATGGCACTTCTATTTTTAACTTCTTGAGGACCCTCCTGCTGTTTTCCACCATGGCTGCAATATTTTGCACTGCCATCAACAATGCATGAGGGTTGTCTTTTCTCCACATCCTTGCCAGCACTTGTTATTTCTTGTCTTTTTGATACCAGACATTCTGACAGGTGTACGGTGATATCCTTGTGTTTTTGACTTGTATTTCTCTGAGAATTACTGATTTGCACGTCTTTTCATGTGTTTCTTGGATATCTGAATGTCTTCTTTGGAAAATGTCTATTCAGATCCTCTCTCCATTTTTTAAGCAGATTTTTTTTTTCATTTTAGTGCTGAGTTGCATGAGTTATTCATATATATTTTGGATATTAACCCTTTATCAGATATATTGTTGGCAAATATCTTCTTACATTCAGTAGGATTTCTTTCCATTTTGATGGTTTCCTTCCCTGTGCAAAAAAAAATCAGTTGGATATAGTCCCAGTTGTTTATTTTTGCTTCTGTTTCTCTTGCCTGAGGGGACAATCTCAGAAAAATATTACTAAGAGTTTATGGCCTAGATTTTGTTTTAGGAACTTTACAGTTTCTGGTCTTTTATTTAGGTCTTTAACTCATTTTAATTTATTTTTGTATATATAGTACAAGAAAGTTTTCCATTTACATTCTGTTGTATGTAGGGGTCTGGTTTTTCCAGCACCACTTAGTAAATAGATCCCTTTTCTCAAGCATAATTTTGCCTCATGTGTCACAGATTAGTTGACCATGTAAGCATGGGTTTATTTCTGGGCTTTCTATATTGCTCTATTATCTTTGTGTCTGTTTTTATGCCAGTACCATATTGTTTTGATTACTATAGATTTGTAGTATAGTTCGAAGCCTGGGCTTGTGATATTTCCAATTTTATTCTTTCTCAACATTGCTTTGGCTATTTGAGGTCTTTGTGGTTTCACACAAATTTTAGGATTATTTGTTCTAGTTCTTTGAAAAATATTATTGGTATTTTAATAGGGATTGCATTGAAACTGTACATTACTTTGGCAGGTATGGTTATTTTAACAATATTAATTTTTCCAATCCATGAACATACATATCTTTTTTTTATTTATTGTATTACACTCACTTTCTTTCATTGATGTCTTAAAGTTTTCAGAGTACAGGTCTCTCACCTCCTTGCTTAAATTTTTTTCTTACAGTTGTGTGTGTGTGTGTGTGTGTGTGTGTGTGTGTGGCATGATTGTAAATAGGATGATTTTCTTAATTTCTCTTTCTATTTTGTTGTTAGTATATAGAAATGCAACAGTTTTCTGTAGATGAATTTTGTATCCTGCAACTTTACTGAATTTATTAGTACTAATAGTTTTCAGTGTAGTCTTTGGGATTTTGTATATATATAATCAAGTCATCTACAACTGGAAGTTTTATTTTTTCCTTACCAATTTGGATGACTTTTATTTCTTTATCTTGTCTTATTGCTGTGGACAGAAAATCCAGTACTATGTTGAATAAAAGTGGCAAGAGTAGACATACATCTTGTTCCTAATCTTAGAGGAAAAGTAAAACTTTTTTCCATTAAATATGTTCAGTGTGGGTTTGTCATATATGGCCTTTATTATGTTGAGGTATGTTCCCTCTAAGCCCACTTTCTTGAGAGTTTTTATTATGAAGAGAGGTTGAATTTTGTCAAATGCGTTTTCTGAATCTATTGAGACAGTATTGTAGTTTTTATCCTTCATATTTTTAATGTGGCATATCACATTCTCACATTGATTGTTTTATAGCTAATGAACCATCCCTGCATCCCTGGAATAAATCCCACTTGATCTGGTGAATAATCTTTTTATGTATTGTTATATTCAGCTTGCTAATATTCTGATGAGGATTCTTGGATCTTATTTTCAGGGATATTGTCTGTAATTTTCTTTTTTTATATATATCTGGTGTTGGTATCAGGGTAATGCTAACTGTTGAATCAATCTGGAAGCATAACTGTCTTCTCTTTTTATTTTCTTTCCTTTTTTTGGAATAGTTTGAGAATTACAGGTATTAACTCTTAAGTGTTGGGTAGAATTCACGTGTGAAGCTGTCTGGTCCGGGAGTTTAGTTTTTTGGGAGTTCATTGATTACTGATTCAATTTTGTTAAGTTACTTATCTGTTCAGATTTTCTGTTTCTTCCTGAATCAGTCATGAAAGATTGTATATTTCTAGGAATTTGTCTATTTCTTCTAGGTTGTCCAGTTTGTTGGTAGATAATTTTTTGTAGTAGTTTCTTATCCTTAAAATTTTATAAGTAGTATTTCTGAAGTATCAGTTGTAACATCTCTTTCACTTCTGATTTTATTTATTTGCATCCTCTTTTTTTCTTGAAGAGTCTCACTAAAGGTTTTTCAGTTTTATTTTTTCAAAAAACCAGTTCTTTTTATCGATCTTTTCTATTGTTTTTGGTTGTTTGTTTTGTTTTTAGCATCTATTTCTTTTATTTCTGCCCTGATCTTTATTATTTCCTTCCATCTACTAACTTTGGGCTTTTTTTTTTCTTTGTCTAATCCTTTAGCTATTAGATTGTTTGAGATTTTTCTAGTTTCTTGAAATAGACCAATGTTATATAAACTTCCCTGTTTGATCTGTTTTTAGTCTTTCCCAAAGATTTTGAACAATTGTTTTCTATTTTCATTTTTCAGTTTTTTGATTTTTTGATTTCTTCAGTTTCTTCATCCACTTACTGGTTGTTTGGTAATATGTTGTTGAGCCCCATGTGTTTATGTTTTTTCAAGTTTTTTTTTTCTTGAGATTGATTTTTAGTTTGATAACATTGTGGCCAGAAAAGATGCCTAGAATGATTTCATTCTTAAATTACTGAACTTGTTTTGTGACCTAACATGGGATCTAACTGGAGAATGTTCTATGTGCACTTGAAAAAATATGTGTATTTTCTTGCTTTCAGATGGATTGTTCTGTGTGTGTGTGTGTGTGTGTGTGTGTGTGTGTGTGTGTAAAGTTCATTTGGTCTAATGTGTCACTCAAAGCCACTGTTTTCTCATTAATTTTCTGTATGGATGATCTATTCATTGATGTAAGTGAGGTGTTGAAGTCCCCTAGGGTTACTGTATTATTGCAGTTTCTCACTTTATGTCTGTTAATATTTGTTTTCTATATTTAGGTGGTCTTATGTTGGGTGCATAAGTATTTACAACTTTAAGATCCTTTTTTTTTGATTATCCCTTTATCATTATGCAATGCCCTTCTTTGTCTGTTGTTACAATACTTGTTTTAAAGTCTATTTTGTTTGATGCAAGTATTGAACCGTGTATTTTTCCATTTGCATGGAGTATCATTTTTCATGCCTTCACTTCTAGTGTGTATGTCTTTAGGTCTGAAGTGAGTCTTTTGTAGACAGCACATAGATGGGTCTTATTTTTCATCCATTCAATCGCTCTAAGTCTTTTGATTGGAACCTTTAGTCCATTTACATTTAAAGTATTTATTGATCAGTATGTACTTACTGCCATTTTATTGTTTTCTAGTTGTTTGTGTAATTTTCCTGTTTCTTCTTCTCTTTCTCTTTTCCCTTATCATTTGATGACTCTTTAATGTTCTGATTGGATTCCTTTGCCATTCTGTTTTATGTATCTATTACTGGTTTTTGATTTTTGGTTTCAGTGAGGATCATATATCATAACCTATGTGTATAGCAGTCTGTATATTAGGTTGATGGTTGTTGAAGTTCAAACACATTCTAAAAGCAGTACATTTATTCGCCCTCCCCATTTTATGTATATGACCTCATACTTTACATATTTTTATTTGGTATATCCCTTGGCTAATTGTTGTAGATATAATTCATTTTACTACTTTTGACTTTTAACCCTCATACTAGCTTGATAAGCATTTGATCTACCTATATGTTTGCTTTTACAGTGAATTTTTTCCTCTTATGATTTTTTTACTTCTACTTACTCCCTTTTATTTTCTGCTTAAAGAAGTCCCTATAACATTTCTTTTTTCTTAATTTTTTTTAATGTTTATTATTTTTGACAGAGAGAGAGAGACAGAGCATGAGCAGGGGAGGGGCAGAGAGAGAGGGAAACACAGAATCCAAAGCAGGCTCCAGGCTCTGAGTTGTCAGCACACAGCCCGACACGGGGCTTGAACTCACAGACCCTGAGATCATGACCTGAGCTGAAGTCGGACGCTCAACCAACTGAGCCACCCAGGCACCCCCCCCCCCCCCACCCATAACATTTCTTATAAGACTTGTTTAGTAGTGACGAACTCCTTTAAATTTTGTTTGTCTGGGACTCTATCTTCCCTTCAATTCTGAATGATTATCTTATTAGGTAGAGTATTTGGGGTTGAAGGTTCTTTCCTTTAAGCCTTTTTTTCTTTTATAATTTATTTATTTTTAATGTACATCCAAGTTAGTTAGCATATAGTGCAACAATGATTTCAGAGTAGATTCCCTAATGCTCCTTATCCATTTAGCCCATCCCCCCTCACACAACCCCTCCAGTAACCCTCTGTTTGTTCTCTGTATTTAAGAGTCTCTTATGTTTTGTACCCCTCCCTGTTTTTATATTATTTTTGCTTCCCTTCCCTTATGTTCATCTGTTTTTTATTGTAAAGTCCTTATATGAGTGAAGTCATATGATACTTCTTTCTCTAATTTCCCCTAGCACAATATCCTCTAGTTCCATCCACATAGTTGCAAATGGCAAGATTTCATTCTTTTTGATTGCCAAGTAAACAGCCCTTTGAATATATCATGTATTCTGACCTGAAGTTACTGCAAAAAAATCACCTGATAGCCTCCTGAGTTTTCCTTTGTATGTAACTGTTTGCTTTTCTCTTATTACTTTTAAGATTTTGTTTATCTTTAATTTTTGAAAATTTAATTGTTATATGTCTGGATGTATACCTCCTTTGGTACATCTTTTATAGGACTCTCTGTGTTTCCTAGACTTGGATGTTTGTTTCTTTCCACATGTTAGGGAAGTTTTCAGCCATTATTTCTTTATTTAGGTTTTCTGCTCCTATCTCTCTCTTCTTCTGGAACTTCTGTAATGCAAACATTAATGCGCTTGATGTTGTCCCAGTTGTCTCTTAATCTGTCTTCATTTTTTGGAAATTCTTTATTCTTTCTGCTGTTTAAGTTGGATACGTTCCACTTCTCTGTTTTCTGGATCACTGATCCATTCTTCTGAATCTGTTGTTGAGTCCTCTAATGTAGTTTTTTCATTTCAGTTATTTTATTCCTCAGCTCTGATTCTATTTTTTTTTAAGTTTTCTTTCTCTTTATTAAAATTCTGAGTTCATCTACTGTTCTTTCAAGTCTGGCAAGTATCTTTATGACCATTATTTTGTACTATTAGGTAGACTGATTATTCGGTTTTATGTAGTCCCCCCCCCCTGAGGTTTTGTCTTTTATTTGGAACATATTCCTCTGTTTTGTCTTTTTGTGTGACTCTGTATGTGTTCCTATGTATTAGGTTAGTCACTTACATCTCCTGGTCTTGAAAATAGTGATCTTATTTAGAAGGCATCACATGGGACCCAATAGTGCAAACTCCACTAGCCATCAGTAACAGGTGCTCCAGTGTATCCCCCACTGTGGACTTCATGAGCCTTCCTGTTGTGACTGAACTATAACTGTTCTGGGTATATTATGATTTGGGCTAGCCTCCAGCCCAGCTGGCTGTAGTGAGTGGCTGCAACTAGTGTGAATGCACTTGTAAGCAGAGCTGGTCTCAGTGTGTTTAGCTAACAGGCCCAACTCTAGTTGGTATTGATGAGCTGGGGATGAAGAAGTTGATTTGGAGGGGACCTAGTCATGACTGAAGCTTCCTCCTGGGTAAGGCAGGGCAGGAGTTTTTTTGGGGGATACAGGTCTTGACCAAGGCTTCCTTTCTGTGTGATGAAGTGGGAATCACTTTGGAAGGATGCTTGTCAGGTGCAAGAATGCTGGATGGGGTGGGTGGCGCTAGCAAGGTTGATCAGAGGATCTCAGAATGGCTCTTGAAAACATCTGGTCAGCTACGTTGAAGGAAGGTAAGAATATTTGCACCCACCAGGAACTGTTCCTAAAGAAAGCTCCTACAGATTCCTGCCTCTCCAATACACACTCCAAAATTAGTTAGTAAATCTATCCCATGTATAACCCAGACACTTTTAAAACTGTTGCTTTTGTTTTCGTTGTTTTGTATTCCTTTTTCTAAATTAACTTATTGTCAAGTTAGCTAATATAGAATGTATACAGTGTAGGCTTGGCTTTGGGAGTAGATTCCTGTGATTCATCACTTATATATAACACCAAGTGTTCATCCCAACAAGTTCCCTCCTCCATGCCCATCACCCATTTTCCTCACCCCTCCAACCCCCCATCCCCATCAACCCTCAGAATGCTCTCTGTATTTAGGAGTCTCTTATGGTTTGCCTCCCTCTCTGCTTATAATTTATTTTTTCTTCCCTTCCCCTATGCTTCTGTGCTGAGTCTTGGACCAAATAATACAGCATGCTGACCCTTTAAGAACAGTCTCTGTTTCCTATAGCCCTTTGGCTGTCCCAGAGTTAATGTCTACTGATTTTCAAAGCCAGATTTTATGGGAGAACATCTTTCTTGTGCAGGTTTCCAGGTTTGGGACTTGATCCTCTCTTTCCTCAAGGAAAACCTCTGCACCTGTGATATCCCTCCTGTTTATGAGTTGCCACACTAAGATTTTTGTTTCCAATTGTGTTTCCTCCTGCCCTTCTTGCTGTGGCTCTTCCCATATATCTTTAGCTGTGAAAGATCTATTCTTCTAGACTTCAGAGTGAATTGCATAAGATATAATACAGTATTGTTGTCTTGCCATGTTTGTGGTAGAAGATGAAATCCCCATTTTCCTACTCCACTGTTCCCTTGCTCTTCCGAATTATTTTTCAACCTTGTTTGTTCTACTAACTTATGTTGGGATACTGTAATTTTTTAAAAATTGTTTTTAGTCTTGGATTAAAACTAGTAGGTAAGAAACATGTTGAGATAAACACAATGTCTTCCAAAACAAAGAACGATTTTTCTTTTACAGTTGGTCACTAATATGATCAAATTATTGTATGTAATTTTTGTATGTAATTTTGTATGTAATTATATGTAATTATTGAAAATATTGATTTAGATATTTTGTTCTGGTACATGTGCATCCTTGGATTGGCTTATGGAATTACCATATGTCAAGAATTCTTAAGAGATGGTAGGAGCAGCTCTGCAAAAGCTTGTAAAGAGAACTCACCAAAGAATTTTGAGGAAATAGTTGATAATTAAAAGTGAATGTGATATGACTTAACACATGGAGTGAGAATGGCAGATCTACAACTGTATGAGAATATGCAGTCTGGCGGTAAAACTAAGAGCATTTGCCAAAGCTGTGAAAAATGGTACACCAAAAGAACATGTAACCAGTTAGATATGTTAGTCAATGATTCAGTAGAAAAGACACTTGGGATTAACCAGCCTTCAGCTGAGATTTAATACTACATGAATAGATGAAAGAAAATAGAAAAAAGAGATAAGAGTTAGGCTCCCTACTGGGTAGCACTGAGCCATTCCACTTACAAGGGTCAGGTTTATGGAATGCTGCCTAAAATAAACAATTATGGGAACCCTCTTGCACTGTTGGTGGGAATGCAAACTGGTGCAGCCACTCTGGAAAACAGTGTGGAGGTTCCTCAAAATTTTAAAATAGAATTACCCTACAACCCAGCAATAAGACAACTAGGAATTTATCCAAATAATACAGGAGTGCTGATTCATAGGGGCACATGTACTCCAAAGTTTATAGCAGCACTTTCAACAATAGCCAAATTATGGAAAGAGCCTGAATGAATGCCCATCAACTTATGAATGGATAAAGAAGTTGTGATTTATATATACAATGGCATACTACTTGGCAATGAGAAAGAATGAAATCTTGCCATTTGCAGCAATGTGGACGGAACTGGAGGGTATTATGCTAAGTGAAATCAGTCAGAGAAAGCCAGATATCATGTTTTCACTCATATGTGGAATTTGAGAAACTTAAGACCACAGAGGAAGAAGATGGGAAAAAAAAATAGTTTCAAACAGAGAGAGAGGCAAATCATAAGAGATTCTTAAATACAGAGAACAAACTGAGCTTTGATGGGGGGGCACGGGAGGGGGGAAAATGGGCTATGGGCATTGAGGAGGGCACTTATTGGGATGAGCACTGAGTGTGGTATGTAAGTGATGAATCATAGGAATCTACTCCTGAAGACAAGAACACACTGTATACACTGTATGTTAGCAAACTTGACAATAAATTATATTTTTAAAAAAGGTTTATTGTAAAGGAAGCTCAGAAAAGAAAATTTTAAGAACAAAGTGGCCAACTCAGTCAAACTCTGTTTCTCACTGAAATGATAGGAGTGAATCCAGTGGATATGGTAACATGAGGTCTTTGTGATCTTGGCAAGAGTAATTTCAGTGAAATGCTGGAGAGGAAGCTAAGTTAATTGGTGGAGAAATGTTAGAAGAGAAAAAGGGAAGAGAAATGGTGGATCCAGAAAATGAAGACAATACTTTTGAACATGTTTACTAGGCAGAGTTTGGCAGAGGATCTTGGACAACAATGCAGTATAATTTAAAACTATTAATGATAACAGGACATATCAGCATGTTGATTTGAATGAAAGGAGAGAGGAACTTGAATCAACAACAGAGGATAAGAAGGATGAGGAATGGTGACTCACAAATTTACCCACAATATACTTTGAGTAGAGAAAATGCAGATATTTTTTTGTCTCCAACTGATAATTGTTTCTTCTTAAGGTCCTACCATCCTAAGGAGATGGTATTTGTGTTTGTAACCACCTTTGCTGTTATGAATAAACATGTAACAGAATACTAACCAAAGGTGTGGATGTAGAAACCTGATGGATCCATCTACTTATAAAAAAAATACAATTGGTTCATGCTTCCACCTTCTTTCCCTCAGCCTTTTCCATGTTTGGAATGTGTGAGGAAAATGATCACCATGGGGAAAAGACTGCAAATCATGAATACCTAAGTTCTGTACAATTTTTGAACATGTATGAAGAACCCATTCCATTTATTTCCTACCCACAAACTGTAGTATCTGAAAAAATAAGTTAACATTTATAATATTTTCAATATTTTAGTACTGTTACTCAACAGCAATTCTGACTGATAACCTCTTGCTTTTCCATCTATGTATAATGCTGTCTCCTCATTCTTTCTTATTGTCTCTAGTTTAATATCACTCCTCAGAGAAGACTTGGTATAAACTAGGTCCCAGCTTATATTTATTATAAACTCTAAACATTATTATAAAGATTATTAAAATTTCTCAACAAAAATTGTCATCTACTCTATGGCTATCCAATACAAGAGATTTACAATAAAGTAGATTCTCAGTAGTTAGAATATACCCTGAAATTTTGTAAACTTCAAAATGCAAATTTCTATTACTTAAAAACTTTTTTTTTAATAAGGAAGAAGACATTATTGGCATTATTGTTCCTCTTGTTGTTGTGTTAGAAGTTACAGCAGTGGGTTAGGGATAGTGTTGAAGTATTAGAAGTTACAGCAGTGGGTTAGGGATAGTGACCAAAGCTAAGAAGGAGCAGATACAAGTGCCAGATAAGTGGTTAGGCATGTTTCGTGGCTTGGTGATATTCTACCCTTCATTAGTCTTGTAGCGCAAGAATAGCCAACTTATTTCTCAGTAGTATTTCATAATCACATATGCAATGGCTTCTGGTGATAATTCACACTTAAATGATAAATGGGTTCATGACATAGGTCTGCTTTATTAGTGGTTGAATTTTGTACTTTAATCAAAATTTTTTGTTTTAATCATTTTAAACAAAATAGTATACAAAAGACATTTTGTCAACAAATAAATCAACTTTAAAACAATAGATACCTACCAGTGACTATTTATCTCCAATTTGTAGGACCAAAAACAGCAGTTGTGCAGAAGGGCCAAATCTTAACAAGCTGGATGTTGGGAAGGGTGATTCTGGCAGTCAGGTGTCAGTGTGATCTCTGGGAGGGAGAAGAGGATGACAGACTCGGGAACACTGTTAAGTAATTTCATTCAGTCTTTCCATTAAATTGTCATGTTTAGTGCCAGTTTTAATGAATTAATATCTCTATCACCAGCATGTTAACATCACCTCATAGAGTGCTGCCAAACTAACTACCTGGCTATGTCGCAGTAACTCAGGGAGTTTATAAAAAAATATTTTATTTCTTATACCACTCATAGATATTCTGATTCAGCAGATGTTAGAAAGAGATGTTAGAATATGTTCATATATTTAACCATCTCTCCATCTTTCCCCCACCCCACACTTTTTCTCTCTATTCTGCTTGGTAGGTGGGTCTGTTAACTGTTTCCTAAATTATCTCCTAGATAAATTGTCTACCTGAGTGTCATTTCAATATACTGTCCAAAATGGGCTTATCTTAAAATTGTAATCCACACTGTCCTAAGTAAATTGTCCTACTGTTAACTTAAAATAAATCTAAGGAAATTAATATTAAGTAAAATTTAAAATTGTGAGGATATCTGCCACCTAGAGGATGTTCACATGTTTGTGAGAGTGATATCTGTGGTACATAGTGGCAGTCTCTAAGAACCATCAAGAATACAACTATTTCCCAGATTGGTAGATTATTATTTTCAATACATCATTAGTTCAGTAAACTAAAATTTCTTAGGCAATGCTTTATTATAGGCAAAGCACTGTGAGCATTCTATACTTGGGCTTCTGGAAGTTCCTCTCCAGTAATGTTGAGTGTTCTGACTCTGAGTTCAACTAATTTATACATGGGACTTATTGTTCAAGAAATGCACCTTTAGGTTACTTTGAAAAGCAGTTCCAACACCAAGGGTCTATAAATAACACATCTGTGCTGCCTTTTTAAGACTGTGGCCCAACTCTGACCTCCATATTAAATCAAAACTATTAAATATGCAAGAAAGAGCTGCTCTCAATGAAAACCACTTCTGAAGCTTTGAGAGACTCAGCACTTAGAAGCTTGGGACATTGGATCCATATATATTCTTTTTTGTTTGTTTTTCTTTAATTTTATCCTTTTTTTCAGGAATGTTGCTTAGTTATGGGAAGAAAGTACAAGCATAAAGAGAAATTCCCTAAATGTATTATGTATGTATTATGTTTAAATAATGAACGCAGATGATAATGAAGAAAACAAATATATCTCTACTTACTGAGATAATTAAAAGAAATAATATGAAATTATGTTACACAACAGTAGAAAGGGACATGCCAATTTCTGAAGTTCCTAAATATCTTGTTAATGTATTAAACATCTTTTTAATATATTACTATACACATATATATACACATAATTATGCTTCTGAGTGTATAAGCATATTCTCAAGCATGTATATGCTTAATATTTGTATATGTATACAAGCAGGCATACAATGAGGACCTATTTTCCTGTGTGTAATTTGGTCACTATTTATAACATCAATAGTTACCATGTAGACATGAACTTTATAGGAAGAATAGGTTAAACTTTTTCTTTCCTGCAATGGATGGATGTGGTAGTTTTGACTTCCAAATTGTTGCTTATCAGTTTTGGTCATTGTTAGGTCACTTTTGTTAAGTAGCAAAACAGTTTTTAATATTCACATTATAGTGTCAGCATTTTAGAGATTTTTAACTTTGTGGATGACTCTTTTACTGTTACTCAAGAAATTTATCTCTTACAAGGATGATGCTAAGGGCTTTTGTTAGTTTCCTGAGGCTGCTATAACAAGCACAAACTTGGTGGCTTAAAACAACAGAAATTTATTTTCTCATGTTTCTGGAGACTAGAAGTTTGAAGTCAAAGCACTGACATAGTTGGTTCATTCTAGAGGCTGAGGGAGAATCTGTTCCATAACTCTGCTTGTTTCTGGTGACTGCTGGAAATTCTTAGCATTCCTTGGTTTGTAGCCACATCAGTCCAATCTTTGAGTCTGTCTTTACATCACCTCCCCTCCTCTGTGTGTACAAGAGTTCAAATTTTGCCACAACCTGACCAATACTTGATGTCTTACCTTTGTTAATATCAACTATCCTAGTTGGTGTGAAGTGATATCCTGTTGGTTTTGATTTTCATTTCCCTGATGATTAGTATTCAAAGTATCTTTTCACATACTTATTAGCCATTTGTAGGTCTACTCTGAGAAATGTTTATTCAACTCCTTACCCATACTTTAATCAGGTCATTAGTGCTTTTGTTATAGAATTGTCAGAGTTCCTTATATATTTTGGAAATAAACACCTTATCAGATATATAGTTTGCAAATATTTTCTTCCATTCTGTAGATCACCCTTTCATTCCTTCCATTGTTTCCTTTGCAGTGCGAGGCTTTTTTGTTTGATGTAATTACACTTGCATTTTGTTTGTTTGTTTGTTTTGTTTTGTTTTGTTTTTTGCCTGGGTCTTAGGTGTCATATCCATAAAATTATTGCAAAGACCACTGTCAGAGAGTTTTTTCCCTAAATTTTCTTCTAGGAGTTTTATAGTTTCAGCTCTTATGTTTAAATCTTTAATCCATATTGAATTGATTTTGGGGTATGGTGAAAGATAAGGGATTAATATCTTTCCTTTACATGTGGATCTACAAATTTCCTACTACCATTTATTGGAGTCTATGTATCCCTTCTCCGTTGTGCATTCTTGGCACCCTTAAAAATATCAGTTGACCCTATACATGTGGATATTTCTGGGCTCTCTATGTCATTCCATTGGTTTGTATGTCTATCTTTACGCCAGTATCGTACTGCTTTAATTACCATAGCTCTGTAATATATTTTGAAATCAGGAAGTGTGATGTCTCCAGCTTAGTTTTTCTTTTTCAAAATTGTTTTAGATATTCGGGGTCTTTTCTGGTTCCATATGAATTTCATTTCTGTAAAAAAAAAAAAAAATATCCCTGGGATTGTGATAAGGATTATATTAAATCTGTAGGCCACTTTGGGTACTAGGGACATTTTAACAATACTAAGTCATCCAATCCATGAACACAGAATATCTGTCCATTTATTAATGTTTTCTTCATTTCTTTCATCAGTGTTTAATAGTTTATTCTTAAGTATTTTATTCTTTTTGATGCTATCATAAATTCAACTGTCTTAATTTCATATAGTTCATTATTGGTGTGTATATCAATGTATATGCATATTAAATGCAGTACATATGTATATTATATATAGTATACATGTGTGGCAAATATATTTATAGTGTATATATAGTATAATATATAGTATATATTGAACAGTGTATACATAGTATATAGTATATATAGCATACATATAAATGTATATATTAGTATGTATGTGATATATACACACACACAAATAGATATATAGATATATAGATACATATAGATATATATAGATATATATTTATATTAGTGTTTAGCCCTTAAGAGACTATACCGGGCCCCATCAACTCTGACACAGGTGAGATAGAATGCAGAACCTAAGGTAGTATCCAGACAAATTGGGGAATTAGATGTATAGTCCAACACCTTCAATTCTCAGAAAGATGGGAGCTGGGGCTTCCCTCCCAATCATATGGCACTGTGTTAGGTTGTGGATTTTGTTGAGGGGGTGCTTCCACTTTTCCTACCACTTTTGATGTTGCTGATTTGACACTTTTCTAGAGTGCAGGATCTCGTTAGCTAGTTTCTGGATTTTTCACAAAGGAAATTGAATATTGAATTGTTGTTGAATTGGTATATTGGGGTGCAGTGGGATGGGAAGAAGAGTCCAGGGCTTCCTATTCCAGCATATTAATGTCCCTCCTCTTCAGTTTTTAATAATGTGGTCAGGGAAGACCCCATCAAAGTGACCTTTGAGTTAACACCAAAAGGGAGTTCAAATGTGCAAAAAAAAAAAAAAAAAGTTAGCATTCTCTTCAAGGTATAATGCAAGGTATTGAATATTAAGCGTATGTGGGGAAACACATAGTTTGCTGCCAAAACACCATTCTTATCTATAATTAAGTTTATAAATATGTTTCTCTCCAATTGGTAAATACAATGAGGAAATGTATATTTCAGTGACATTACTGTGATTTCATTTAACTACAATAGCTATTTACTGCCAAATAATGACCACTTAATACATACAACCATTGTTTACTGTGTTCATTCCATGAGCTACTTTAGGAATTTAATTGCATTCTTGAAAACTGTAAACTATGATTCAGTGAATGACTTTGGTGCCAAGCTCAAACCACTGTAATTGCAGTTATAGGCCCTCTTGAACTTTCTTTCCCCCACTACCATTGCCAGAATGGAAAGGTTATAAAGTTTAAATCAGTCATTGCTGGAAGGGACTTTTAACTCTTCTCTATTCTTTCAATAATTTTATCTAAAACCTGGGCACCTCCTGCTCAGAATCACAATGCTTCAATACGGACAAAAACGAATATTAATTTAAGAAAAAAAAGTGGCATTGTATTTTAGATGTGGTACAAACATCACACAACATGTTTATTTTCTGTTTAGTATAGTTTGAATTCCATCACAATCTATAAACATTTTTATGTGGATCTGTTTTACATAAAGATAAAATAATTCCCTCTAAGGAAAGGGGAAAGAAATTAGAGAAAGAAGACAGAGAACCTTCAGTTACAGTGTTCTGCTCCATATACAGAGCAATGTCTTTAATTACCAATCAGTGTTTTTGAATTAAATCCTATCAAGTGAAACCAAATCTAAACTACATCTCATTGGAAATTAGTACGTTCTTAATGAGAAGTGCAATTTAATAATTACAATTTAACCAGTCATGGAAGTTAATTGCAAAAAAGCTATCTAATTGAGATCCTAAGAACTTAAAATAGTACATATAGTGCAATACTGAGGGTCTTTTGTGCTGATATTCACAGAACAGTTTTTAATACATTAGGTCCAATGGTGTAATGAAATATTTTACAATACTTACATATAATATGACTTAATACTTGTGTATAATAACATTTGTTAACCATAGAAAAATACATCCTCCTTTTCCTCTATTTTGTACATTAATTTTTAATATTTTCATTACCAAGATTTTTATGAATTTTGTTGAAATATCATTAAGTTCTTTATAATGTAAAAGGTTGAGGGTTTTTTTGTATATTAACCTTTCATTATTTTATTCAGGTATCATTAATGTAATTTTATTGGTAAATAAACTTATCCCTGCCTTCAGAAGGATATAATGCCTGACAGGAAATAACATAAAAATCAAAATTTAAGTCTTATAAACTTTATCTAACTGTTTAGGATCTAGAAAAATATCACTTCAGAACAAATATCCAATAAATACTTGCTGATTAGTTGATTCTACATGTTCAATGAGCCTCATAGACATGATAAAAACATTTACTATGTCCTGAATCAAACGAATAAAAGTTGTGAGATAGTTATCTGATATTATTGATATTATAATTGTACCTTTCACAGTAGCTATGATATTAAAATAATTATTCTATGTAGATATAGATGTAAAAATATAGATACAGAAATCCATATATCACATTTTTCTAGTGTTAAAATACTTCTTAGGAAAATGTTGAAATAGTGACATAATCAAGTTATCATAACATCTATATGCCACTATTTATATAGCGTCTCTGTAATGTTAATGTACATATATACTAGCCAGAGATCTTGTTAAAATGTTGTTAAGTGATTCTGATTACAGAAATTTGAGTTATGGCCTGAGATTCTGCAGTTCAACCAAACTCTCAGTTGATGTTCATGCCACTGGCACAAGGACCACACTTTATGTAGCAACATTTTCCCAAATTGATATACACCCATTACACCAATTCAAACCAGTGATACTTAGAGAAAATTTTGTGTAGGAGCACCTACGTGGCTCAGTTGGTTAAATGTCTGACTTCAGCTCAGGTCAAGATCTTGCAGTGTGTGGGTTTGAGCCCTGCAACCAGCTCTGTGCTGGTGGTGCAGAGCCTGCTTGGGATTCTCTCTCCCTCCATCCCTCTCTTTGCCCCTTCCCCACTTGTGCTCTCCTTCTCAAAATAAATAAATAAAATTTAAAAAATTGCGTAATGTAGCTGCTATAGAAAAGAAAGGAACTTGTCCATGGCCTCTGCCTCAAATAAGGTAATAAAATTATCGTTTGTTGTAAATATCATCCATTATTTATGATGTAAATATAGTCACACAAAGAATAGGCCTCTAACCCTGTTCAGTGGCCTTCTGGTGGTAAACTTCTGTCCATCACAAACTGTCACCCCTAAAATGAAAGCTCCAGATATGTTCAGGTTTTTCTAAAATAATTCTGTTGAAATAGTGGCTGGTAAGTAGAGTACTACCTAAAGGTTAGTTAATATAATTACAGTGGAAATACATAGGGAATATAAAACACTTTGGTTCTTGCTGTTATAAAACTTCTGCTTTGATTAATTGGGACCTGTACTCTCCCCTGATTTTCACAAGGTCCAAAGAATACCTGTTCAATAAATACCCCAGACGATTATGCTCTGACATCTTGTCTCAACTTGAAGCAGTATTTCTTTCTTACTGTCTCTTTTAATTTTCCAGCTGCCATGTCTTGCAACTATCAATTTGCCTCCTTCTTGCAAAATTACCCCCTTCTAATTTGTTGTTTTTGTTGTGGCTTAAGAAACCAAGTAAACAATCTCATTAGATTGATGTCTAAAGTTAGAAAAAAAGAGGCTGTGAATAAAGGAGAGATTTGGGGGTGTTTGGTAAATATTGTGTAAGGGCTTTTAGTGGTTTCATTTGGTGCTTTATTTGTAGTTCGTGGGAGACTTTATTTCTTTTTTCTTGGTTTCTGTCTCATTTCCAGATAATTGTGATTGATAAGTGATATCTGGAAAAATTGTCCTGCTGATTTTAAAGCAATAATAATTAGCATAACTTAGCAAGAAATCCAAGTTAATTAAAGTAGCAGGACTGCATTTTATTCCTGGATCTAATTGCTTATAGGTTAGGGAATAAAAAACTTAACAATCTTCCTTCTTCACTCAACATGCAAACCTTTATAAGTAATGTCATCTTATATTGTTGAAAAACTGAAAAGAATTCTAAGGTCTTTGGTAAAAAGCAATTTGGGATTCCAAGCTTAACTGTATTTTAATTTTTGCTCTTGGATCAAATAGCCTTTCACTGACTTGCAGTTAGTGTATTCACCAAGATCTATATCTAGAGCCATGTCAATATAAATGAAGCCAAAACATAATGAAAAATAAATTTCCATCAATTTGTTTTACTTTTTTGGCTAAGATCCAGAATCCCTGTTTCCATAGTTGTTACAGCATTCTTACTCCAGGAAAATTAAATCCATTGCATCTCAGGCTCGTGTTTACAATTCACCTATCACGTATAAATGTAAAGTAAAATTTGGCTCACTATATGGCTAATGGTGGACATGTAATCTAAAATAAAATATTCTTGTAGACTGATGATTTGTGCATGCCTCTCCAGCACTATCCAGAATTCTGCCCCCCCCCTTTATCACTGATAAAAAGAACTCCCATAGGCCTGGCAGACCCAATGCTTATAAGAGAGATTTAAAATGTCTTGGCAAGTTGATTATTCAAGGCCTTAGCATCCTTATCATAGTCCAGATGTGACCACAATTCATTCTGTGGTCTGAATGTCCTGACATTAGTTGTATAGTTCATGTCAAGTTTTTCTTCTCTATTTAGCCCTTTATTCTACATTCTTTTCAGGTTTTTTTTTTTTATATTTTCCTTCCTTTTTAATCTAACTGTTCTCTTATTATGTATCATACATTATGCTAGGCACTTGGTGACATTGTGATACTTATGTTTTTTATATGTCCTCAAAAACACAAAATTTTAATTCTAAATTCATTTGAGAGCATCCTCAGAAATGTCTGTATTACTAGAATCATTTGTAATTTTTATCAGCAAATGACATTTTTTTTTTTTTTTCTTTTTTTTTTTTTTTTTTTTTTTCCCCCTTGGGAAATTTTTTTTTTTTTTTTTTTTTTAATATATGAAATTTACTGTCAAATTGGTTTCCATACAACACCCAGTGCTCATCCCAAAAGGTGCCCTCCTCAATACCCATCACCCACCCTGCCCTCCCTCCCACCCTGCCCTCCCTCCCACCCCCCATCAACCCTCAGTTTGTTCTCAGTTTTTAACAGTCTCTTATGCTTTGGCTCTCTCCCACTCTAGCCTCTTTTTTTTTTTTTTTTTTTTTTTTTTTTTTTTTTTTTCCCTTCCCCTCCCCCATGGGTTTCTGTTATGTTTCTCAGGATCCACATAAGAGTGAAACCATATGGTATCTGTCTTTCTCTGTATGGCTTATTTCACTTAGCATCACACTCTCCAGTTCCATCCATGTTGCTACAAAAGGCCATATTTCATTTTTTCTCATTGCCACGTAGTATTCCATTGTGTATATAAACCACAATTTCTTTATCCATTCATCAGTTGATGGACATTTAGGCTCTTTCCATAATTTGGCTATTGTTGAGAGTGCTGCTATAAACATTGGGGTACAGGTGCCCCTATGCATCAGTACTCCTGTATCCCTTGGGTAAATTCCTAGCAGTGCTATTGCTGGGTCATAGGGTAGGTCTATTTTTAATTTTCTGAGGAACCTCCACACTGCTTTCCAGAGCGGCTGCACCAATTTGCATTCCCACCAACAGTGCAAGAGGGTTCCTGTTTCTCCACATCCTCTCCAGCATCTATAGTCTCCTGATTTCTTCATTTTGGCCACTCTGACTGGCGTGAGGTGATATCTGAGTGTGGTTTTGATTTGTATTTCCCTGATAAGGAGCGACGTTGAACATCTTTTCATGTGCCTGTTGGCCATCCGGATGTCTTCTTTAGAGAAGTGTCTATTCATGTTTTCTGCCCATTTCCTCACTGGGTTATTTGTTTTTCGGGTGTGGAGTTTGATGAGCTCTTTATAGATTTTGGATACTAGCCCTTTGTCCGATGTGTCATTTGCAAATATCTTTTCCCATTCCGTTGGTTGCCTTTTAGTTTTGTTGGTTGTTTCCTTTGCTGTGCAGAAGCTTTTTATCTTCATAAGGTCCCAGTAATTCACTTTTGCTTTTAATTCCCTTGCCTTTGGGGATGTGCCGAGTAAGAGATTGCTACGGCTGAGGTCAGAGAGGTCTTTTCCTGCTTTCTCCTCTAAGGTTTTGATGGTTTCCTGTCTCACATTCAGGTCCTTTATCCATTTTGAGTTTATTTTTGTGAATGGTGTGAGAAAGTGGTCTAGTTTCAACCTTCTGCATGTTGCTGTCCAGTTCTCCCAGCACCATTTGTTAAAGAGACTGTCTTTTTTCCATTGGATGTTCTTTCCTGCTTTGTCAAAGATGAGTTGGCCATACGTTTGTGGGTCTAGTTCTGGGGTTTCTATTCTATTCCATTGGTCTATGTGTCTGTTTTTATGCCAATACCATGCTGTCTTGATGATGACAGCTTTGTAGTAGAGGCTAAAGTCTGGGATTGTGATGCCTCCTGCTTTGGTCTTCTTCTTCAAAATTACTTTGGCTATTCGGGGCCTTTTGTGGTTCCATATGAATTTTAGGATTGCTTGTTCTAGTTTCGAGAAGAATGCTGGTGCAATTTTGATTGGGATTGCATTGAATGTGTAGATAGCTTTGGGTAGTATTGACATTTTGACAATATTTATTCTTCCAATCCATGAGCAGGGAATGTCTTTCCATTTCTTTATATCTTCTTCAATTACCTGCATAAGCTTTCTATAGTTTTCAGCATACAGATCTTTTACATCTTTGGTTAGATTTATTCCTAGGTATTTTATGCTTCTTGGTGCAATTGTGAATGGGATCAGTTTCTTCATTTGTCTTTCTGTTGCTTCATTGTTAGTGTATAAGAATGCAACTGATTTCTGCACATTGATTTTGTATCCTGCAACTTTGCTGAATTCATGTATCAGTTCTAGCAGACTTTTGGTGGAGTCTATCGGATTTTCCATGTATAATATCATGTCATCTGCAAAAAGCGAAAGCTTGACTTCATCTTTGCCAATTTTGATGCCTTTGATTTCCTTTTGTTGTCTGATTGCTGATGCTAGAACTTCCAGCACTATGTTAAACAAGAGCGGTGACAGTGGGCATCCCTGTCGTGTTCCTGATCTCAGGGAAAAAGCTCTCAGTTTTTCCCCGTTGAGGATGATGTTAGCTGTGGGCTTTTCATAAATGGCCTTTATGATCTTTAAGTATGTTCCTTCTATCCCGACTTTCTCAAGGGTTTTTATTAAGAAAGTGTGCTGGATTTTGTCAAAGGCCTTTTCTGCATCGATTGACAGGATCATATGGTTCTTCTCTTTTTTTTTGTTAATGTGATGTATCACGTTGATCGATTTGCGAATGTTGAACCAGCCCTGCATCCCAGGAATGAATCCCACTTGATCATGGTGAATAATTCTTTTTATATGCTGTTGAATTCGATTTGCTAGTATCTTATTAAGAATTTTTGCATCCATATTCATCAGGGATATTGGCCTGTAGTTCTCTTTTTTTACTGGGTCTCTGTCTGGTTTAGGAATCAAAGTAATACTGGCTTCATAGAATGAGTCTGGAAGTTTTCCTTCCCTTTCTATTTCTTGGAATAGCTTGAGAAGGATAGGTATTATCTCTGCTTTAAACGTCTGGTAGAACTCCCCTGGGAAGCCATCTGGTCCTGGACTCTTATTTGTTGGGAGATTTTTGATAACCGATTCAATTTCTTCGCTGGTTATGGGTCTGTTCAAGCTTTCTATTTCCTCCTGATTGAGTTTTGGAAGAGTGTGGGTGTTTAGAAATTTGTCCATTTCTTCCAGGTTGTCCAATTTGCTGGCATATAATTTTTCATAGTATTCCCTGATAATTGTTTGTATCTCTGAGGGATTGGTTGTAATCATTCCATTTTCATTCATGATTTTATCTATTTGGGTCATCTCCCTTTTCTTTTTGAGAAGCCTGGCTAGAGGTTTGTCAATTTTGTTTATTTTTTCAAAAAACCAACTCTTGGTTTCGTTGATCTGCTCTACAGTTTTTTTAGATTCTATATTGTTTATTTCTGCTCTGATCTTTATTATTTCTCTTCTTCTGCTGGGTTTAGGCTGCCTTTGCTGTTCTGCTTCTATTTCCTTTAGGTGTGCTGTTAGATTTTGTATTTGGGATTTTTCTTGTTTCTTGAGATAGGCCTGGATTGCAATGTATTTTCCTCTCAGGACTGCCTTCGCTGCATCCCAAAGCGTTTGGATTGTTGTATTTTCATTTTCGTTTGTTTCCATATATATTTTAATTTCTTCTCTAATTGCCTGGTTGACCCACTCATTCGTTAGTAGGGTGTTCTTTAACCTCCATGCTTTTGGAGGTTTTCCAGACTTTTTCCTGTGGTTGATTTCAAGCTTCATAGCATTGTGGTCTGAAAGTATGCATGGTATAATTTCAATTCTTGTAAACTTATGAAGGGCTGTTTTGTGACCCAGTATATGATCTATCTTGGAGAATGTTCCATGTGCACTCGAGAAGAAAGTATATTCTGTTGCTTTGGGATGCAGAGTTCTAAATATATCTGTCAAGTCCATCTGATCCAATGTATCATTCAGGGCCCTTGTTTCTTTATTGACTGTGTGTCTAGATGATCTATCCATTTCTGTAAGTGGGGTGTTAAAGTCCCCTGCAATGACCACATTCTTATCAATAAGGTTGCTTATGTTTATGAGTAATTGTTTTATATATCTGGGGGCTCGGGTATTTGGCGCATAGACATTTATAATAGTTAGCTCTTCCTGGTGGATAGACCCTGTGATTATTATATAATGCCCTTCTTCATCTCTTGTTACAGCCTTTAATTTAAAGTCTAGTTTGTCTGATATAAGTATGGCTACTCCAGCTTTCTTTTGGCTTCCAGGAGCATGATAAATAGTTCTCCATCCCCTCACTCTCAATCTAAAGGTGTCCTCAGATCTAAAATGAGTCTCTTGTAGACAGCAAATAGATGGGTCTTGCTTTTTTATCCATTCTGATACCCTATGTCTTTTAGTTGGCGCATTTAATCCATTTACATTCAGTGTTATTATAGAAAGATATGGGTTTAGAGTCATTGTGATGTCTGTATGTTTTATGCTTGTAGTGATGTCTCTGGTACTTTGTCTCACAGGATCCCCCTTAGGATCTCTTGTAGGGCTGGTTTCGTGGTGACAAATTCCTTCAGTTTTTGTTTGTTTGGGAAGACCTTTATCTCTCCTTCTATTCTAAATGACAGACTTGCTGGATAAAGGATTCTCGGCTGCATATTTTTTCTGTTTAGCACACTGTAGATATCGTGCCAAGCCTTTCTGGCCTGCCAAGTTTCAAAGGTGAGATCAGTCACGAGTCTTACAGGTCTCCCTTTATATGTGAGGGCACGTTTATCCCTTGCTGCTTTCAGAATTTTCTCTTTATCCTTGTATTTTGCCAGTTTCACTATGATATGTCGTGCAGAAGATCGATTCAAGTTACGTCTGAAGGGAGTTCTCTGTGCCTCTTGGATTTCAATGTCTTTTTCCTTCCCCAGTTCAGGGAAGTTCTCAGCTATAATTTGTTCAAGTACCCCTTCAGCACCTTTCCCTCTCTCTTCCTCCTCTGGGATACCAATTATGCGTATATTATTTTTTTTTAGTGTATCACTTAGTTCTCTAATTTTCCCCTCATACTCCTGGATTTTTTTATCTCTCTTTCTTTCAGCTTCCTCTTTCTCCATAACTTTATCTTCTAGTTCACCTATTCTCTCCTCTGCCTCTTCAAGCCGAGCCATCGTGGATTCCATTTTGTTTTGCATTTCGTTTAAAGCGTTTTTCAACTCCTCGTGACTGTTCCTTAGTCCCTCGATCTTTGTGGCAAGAGATTCTCTGCTGTCCTGTATACTGTTTTCAAGCCCAGCGATTAATTTTATGACTATTATTCTAAATTCACTTTCTGTTATATTATTTAAATCCTTTTTGATCAGTTCATTAGCTGTTGTTATTTCCTGGAGATTCTTCTGAGGGGAATTCTTCCGTTTGGTCATTTTGGAGAGTCCCTGGCGTGGTGAGGACCTGCAGTGCACTTCCCCTGTGCCTCTTCCGTGGGCCTCTAGTCTGCGCTTGACTCCGGAGACTCCCTTCTGCTAATCCTCTGGCGGTTTTCTGGGTTCTTTAGGCAGGTGTAGGTGGAATCTAAGTGATCGGCAGGACGCGCTGTGAGCCCCGCGTCCTCCTACGCCGCCATCTTCCGGAACCTCCGACATTTTTTTAATATATGAAATTTATTGTCAAATTGGTTTCCATACAACACCCAGTGCTCATCCCAAAAAATGCCCTCTTCAATGCGCATCACCTACCCTTCCCTCCCTCCCAGCCCCCCCATCAACCCTCAGTTTGTTCTCAGTTTTTAAGACAGATACCATATGTTTTCACTCTTATGTGGATCCTGAGAAACTTAACAGAAAGCCATGGGGGAGCGGAAGCCAATGACGTTTTAAAGGTTCTACTCACTGTCTTGAATTCTAATTTATCAACCTTCCTCTCTCTTACTGGTGATGGGAATGAAACCTTAGTTTGTCTTCCTCTCCTTGTTTATTATACAGATTACAGTACCACCTGTCTCATACAGGTGTCATGAAGATTAACTGGGAAAAACATATGAAGTGCTTTGATCATTACTTAGCAGGTAATAAAAAAACTCAATACATTTAGCTTAATAATTATCAGTGGTAACATCATTATAATTAGTACACCTAAATTTTGTCTGCACTTAACAATTCTCGGAATATTGGCTATTAGAGAACAAACATGAGAAATATTTGAGTCTGGTGAGATGCTTGTGCCTGATACACACTGTATTAGATCCTTAAACACAAAGAGGTTTATTCCCCTTTTAATTCCCCTTTGAGCATTTGGATTATATTTAGGAAATAGATAATTTGATTCAAGTTGTCTTTGACATTGCTCTAACAGGAGCTAATCTTCCTTTTCCCAAAAGAGAGATCAAACAACAGAATGAGTCTTGACTGTGCAAGAGTATCCAGCTCTATTTTAATTACAATTTTATGGTTACCTTCCATTGATAAAAAAGTAATACTGGCTTTCATTTATGGCAGAATATTATACTTTCATTTGAAAGTCATATATGTCATAAAAATTAGTTAATTAAAATATCAAGTTAATAAAATACATAATTTGTGGATGTCTCAACAATTATAAGGGCAGCACAGGAATAAGTTTGGGAAATACTGATATAGTCCAACATTTTTATTTTACATAAGAGAAATTTGAGTCTTTCAAAGAAGTAGCTTACCCAGGATTAGGATCCAGGCCTAATTACTTTAAAAATCTACTGATGGGGGTGCCTGGGTAGCTCAGTCTGTTAAGCATCCAACTTTGGCTCAGGTCATGATCTCACAATTCATGAGTTTGATCCCCACATTGGGCTCTGTGCTGACAGCTCAAAGCTTGGAGCCTGCTTCGGATTCTGTGTCTCCCTCTCTCTCACTCTGCCCCTCCCCTGCTCATGCTCTGTCTCTCAGAAATAAAATAAATATTTTAAAAATTAAACTTACTGATGTGCATCAATATCATACCGACTTTTATTATAGAGAATAATATATATATATATATATATATATGACTACATATATATGACAATATATATATATGACTATATATATGACAATATATATATATAAAATATATATAAAACAATGTATATATAACATATATAACAATATATATAATATATATAACAATATCTGTATATAAAATTATTATAGAGAACAATATATATATAAAACCATATATATATAAAATAACAATATAATAGCTATATAAAATATATATAATTATCATTATATAGTACTCATGCGCCTACCTTCCACAAAAGTACTGGATAATATTTGACCTGATTTCAAAAGAAAGAAGGGAAAAATGTCTACCAAAATAAAATTTTAAAAACAGCTGAATTTAAGAATTCTTAAACCTGGGTTACATTTAGCCTAAGATGTGATGCAAAAATGTGGTATTGATGAACATTATGCACTGTAAAACTGATTTTCATTGATGGGACTATTATATTTGAAACTTGCTCTATAGAGCACAACAAATACACTTCAACATATTAAAACAAAGAAGTTTTCTCTTTATGGCAACTATTTAGAGAAATGATATGTTTCCCAAACTCCACTAGCTGAATGATCACAAATACATTATCAAAACTGAAGCCTGAAATTTTTGCTCAGATTTATTCCAATTCAGTATGAAATTGCCTGCTAAATTACAGTCTAAAAACTGAGGGTCAATCTGATAACTGATGATTTGGTATTATGAAAGGAAAATATTTTTTTTTTTAGAAAGAAAGGACTACACCTTTTCTTTTTTTTTTTTTTAATTTTTTTTAACGTTTATTTATTTTTGAGACAGAGAGAGACAGAGCATGAACAGGGGAGGAGCAGAGAGAGAGGGAGACACAGAATCTGAAACACGCTCCAGGCTCTGAGCTGTCAGCACAGAGCCTGATGCGGGGCTGGAACTCACGGACCATGAGATCATGACCTGAGCCGAAGTCGGACGCTTAATCGACCAAGCCACCCAGGCGCCCCTACCTTTTCAATCCTAGTAATTTGGGAACATAGTTGTATAACTGTTTAAAATAAAATTAAGGGGAAATGAGAAAGTGTTGTGAAAAACTAATTTTTTGGAATGGTAAATAAATTTTAAAATTCTCCACAATTTTTTAAATATTAAAGGATTAAGTAATCAACATTGATATAAGAATATACACAGATTGTACAAGTTTGAAATATGTCTGTGTGGGGGTTCCTGGGTGGCTCAGTTGGTTGAGCATCCAACTTCAGCTCAGGTCATGATTTCTTGAGTTCGAGCCCCACCTTGGGATCTGTGCTCAGAGTCTGGAGCCTGGTTTGGATTCTGTGTCTCCCTCTCTCTCTGCCCCTCCCCGCTCACACTGTCTCTCTCTCCTTCAAAAATAAACATTTTTTAAAAATTAAGAAAAAAGAAATATGCCTATGTGAGGGCATAGTTTGTGAATTAATTTATAATAATATCATTGATTGCTTACTTGGAAGTTAAGGGGCTTTAACAGACTGAAATATCTCATGTAACTATTACAATATTCTATAATAACCTAATAGATGAAAAAACCCAAGTATAGACCAGCTGTAAGCAGAGTCAGAATTTAAACCCAGTCTGAGTCCAAAGCCATGAATCTCAGCTCTACTCTACTTTCCTGATTTACATTTATATTCATGCTTTACATCTTATATTTATTCTAAAAATAAAATTTCATAAATCTTTGAGGCTCCTTGACTGTAGTCTTTGATTTTTTTGGCTTGATCTCAAGAATGAAACCACTTTGATATGTCTTAAAATAACATTTTATTCTTTGTAATTGTAAAAGTAGCTGTAAAATGCATTTGTCTTTTTATGATTGATTATCATAGTTTTAAATTTAGTTATTCATACTGTTACTTTTTTTTCCTGTCCTTGAATTGTTTTAAGTTTGTATTTTAAGTAGTATTGGTGGGGAGGCAGTCCTTTGCTCAGCATATCCAGGGGAGAAAGATCAGGATGGTGAGAAGGTAGTAAGCAGTGTTTATGCTGAATGGTGGGTGAAACAGAATTTGTCTGGAGTAATACACAAATGGGTAGAGGATAAAAGCAAGAGAGCATGACTGATGTCTTAAAACATCATATTTTAAACATCATATTTAAAACATCATATTTTATAACACAAATTATCTTCAGATAAATGAACTCAATCCTCAAAACCCAAGGAGTTATAAAGGATAGGTATTGTTATCCGAGTATTATAATTGAAGCACCTAAAGGTTAAGAGTACAAGTACAGTACGACACATTTAACAAAGTGGAAAATTCTGCATTGGAGCAGAGATTTTCTGACAACTGTTCTCTATGTGTGCATGTAATACCACACACAACTTTATAAAAAAAAATGTGTAAGATGTTGACTATGTGAACCCAGGAATAAAGTGAAATATGATAGATGGGAGAGGGAGACTGGAGGCAAAAACAAGAATTTTTCTAGCACTGTTGAGTATTTCCTAAAAAATAAAATGGGCATTCCTAGAAACAAAAAAAAGGGTTTTTTTTTTTTTTAAATTTTTAATGTTAATTTATCTTGGAGAGCGAACAGAGCATAAGTGGGGGAGGGTCAAAGAGAGAGGAAGACACAGAATCTGAAGCAGGTTCCAGGCTCTGAGCTGTCAGCACAGAGCCCGATGTGGGCTTGAACTAGAGCTGCAAGATCATGACCTGGGCTGAAGTCACTTAACTGACTGAGCCACCCAGGTGCCGTGAAACAAAAAAGGTTTTGAAAATTGTAGTTGTTTAATTATAAATTAGATCACCCCTTGGAAGAGTTATCCTAAAAAAATAATATTGAATAAATGTAAAACTAGACGACTGGAACTTTCTGCTCAACCATATTAAATTCATATGATATGAAATAATTGAACTTTCTGTTCAATAATCATATGAAATTTCATATCTCCTGGTTTTAATTATGAAATATTTAAAATATTTGCAAAGGATAGAAATAATAAAATAAACATTTATACAACACCCAAGTTAATAATTTACCATTTTATTCAGATCATTTTTTGAGACATTATTTTTTTTAAGGTAGGAAGTAAAATGAGATGTTTTATAAAGTTCTCCACAATTTTAGAACTGAAATGGGCTCTGCTAATATAT
This sequence comes from Panthera onca, assembly GCF_046562875.1. Classification (NCBI taxonomy): domain Eukaryota; kingdom Metazoa; phylum Chordata; class Mammalia; order Carnivora; family Felidae; genus Panthera; species Panthera onca. The sequence continues at coordinate 73,858,638 of NC_138339.1, read as the reverse complement.
AAACATTTGAATTCAGTATCATAGATGATAGTGTCAATTTTAACCCCAGCCTTATTTGCTGTTCACAATAGGAGAAAATCTGTATAGATATATATGTAGTTATTAAGGAATGCTAATCTTTTTTAAACTTTTTAAATTGAAGTATAGTTGACACACAATATTTTATTAGTTTCAGGTGTACAAGATAGTGATTGGACATTAGGAAATGCTCACCACAATAAGTGTAGTTACCATCTATCACCATGCAGTTATTAAAATACTATTGGGTAGGGGTGGCTGGTTGGCTCAGTCAGTTGAACATCGGACTTCCGCTCAGTTTATGATCTCGCCATTCATGGGTTTGAGCCCTGCATGTCAGTATAGAACCTGCTTCAGATTCCCTGTCCCTCTTTCTCTGTCCCTTTCCTGCTCATGCACTCTCTCTCAGAAGTAAATAAACCTTTAAAAAATATTATTGGGCTGTAATTTCTATGATATACTTATCATCTCCATGACTTATTTATAACTAGAAGTTGGTACCTCTTAATCCCCTTTACATATTTTGCCCATCCTTTCTTCACTTCTGTCAACCATAAGTTTGCCCCCTGTATTTGTAAGTCTGTACCTGTTTTTAGGAGTTTGTTCCTTTGTTTTGTTTTTTTACATTCTATATATAAGTGAAATCATATGGTACTTGTGTTTCTTTGACTTCCTGCACTTAGCATAATACCCTCTAAGGCCACCCATGCTGACACAAGTGGCAAGATGTCATTCTTTTGTATGGCTGAGTAATATTCCATTGTGTATATATACCACATCTTCTTTATCCATTCATCTACTGATGGACACTTAAGTTGTTTCCACATCTTGGCTTTTTTAAATAATTCTGCAATAAACGAAAGGGTGCATTTATCTTCTTTAATTTGTGTTTTCATTTTCTTTGGGTAAATACCCAGAAGTGGAATTACTAAATTGTATGGTATTTCTCTTTTTATTTTTTGAGGAACCTCCATACTTTTTTCCACAGTGGCTACACCAATTTACCTTTCTACCAACAGTGCATGAGGGTTCCCTTTTCTCCACATCCTCACCAAAACTGGTTATTTCTTGTCTTTTTGATACTAGCCATTCTGACTAGATTAAGGTAACACCTCATTTTAGTTTTGATTTGCATTTCACTGATGATTAGTAATTTTGAGCTTCTTTTCATGTGTCTGTTTGCCATCTGTATGTTTTTTTTTTTTTGAAAACTGTCTAGTGGGATCCTCTAACCATTAAAAATTTAGATTGTTGATGTTGAGCTGTGTAAGTTTGTTAAATATAATGGATATTAATTAATGCCTTTTTGTACATAATATTTACAAATATCTTCTCCCATTTTGTAGGTTACATTTTTGTTTTCTCATTCGTTTTCTTCTCTTTGCAAAAGGTCTTTAGTTTGATATAGTCTTGATTACTTTCGCTTTTGTTTCCCTTGCCTGAACATAGATCTTGAAAAATATTGCTAAGAATGAGGTCCAAGAGTTTACTGCATATGTTTCCTTTTAGTAATTTTATGATTTCTTGTCTTACATTTAAATCTTTAATCCATTTTTAGTTTACTGTTGTATATGGTGCAAAAAAGTTGCTCAGTTTCATTCTTTTGCATGTAGCTGTCCATTTTATCCAGGGCCATTTATTAAAGAGATTTTCTTTATTCCACTATTTATTCTTGACTCTTTTCTCATAGATTAATTGAACATACAAGTGTGGGTTTATTTCTGGGCTCTATGTTCTTTTCCAGTGAGCTATGTGTCTATCTTGTGCCAGTACCATACCATTTTGATTGCTATAGCTTTGTAGTGTAGTTTGGAATCACTGATTCTGCTACCTCCATCTTTGTTTTTTCTCAAGATTGCTTTGGCTATTCAGAGTCTTTTGTGTACCCATATAAATATTAAGATTATTTGTTTTATTTCTGTAAAAATACTATTGGTATTTTGATAGGGATTGCATTAAACTGTAGATTATTTTGGGTAGTGTGGATATTTGAACAGTATTAATTCTCCATATTCCATAAGCATGGTGTGTCTCTCCATTTATTTGTATTAAATATTATTTATCAGTGTCTTATAGTTTTCAGAGTACAGTTCTTTCATCTTCTTTGTCAAATTTATTCCTAGGAATTTTATTCTTTTTGCTGCAATTATCAATGGGATTTTTTAACTTATCTTTTTGCTAGTTTGTTATTAGTGTATAGAAACACGTTAGATTTCTGTATGCTGATTTTGTATACTGCAAATTTACTGAATATATTTTTTAGGCCTGATCTTTTTTTGTGGCATCTTTAGGATTTTCTATATTTAATATAATGTTATCTACCTTATTACTTCCTTACCAATTTGGATGCCTTTTATTTTTTGTCTGATTGCTATAGTTAGGACTTCCAGTACTATGTCGACTAAAAGTGGTGAGAGTGGATATCTTGTCTTTTTTCTGATCTTAGAGGAAAATTCAGCTTTTCATTACTGGTACAGTGTTAGTTGTTGGTTATATACGGCCTTTATTATATTAACATATACTACCTTTAAACACACTTTGTTGAGGATTTTTATCATGTTTGGATGTTGGATTTTGTTAAATATCTTTTCTGTATGGAGACTGCATGATTTTTATCCTTCATTTTGTTAATATGGCATATGTATCATGTTGAATGATTTGCACATAGTGAACCATCCTACATTCCTGAAATCAATCCCACTTTAACATGGTGATCTACCCTTTTAATGCAATTTGTATTATGAATTCAGTTTGCTAATATGTTGTTGAAGAGTTTTGCATCTATGTTCATTAGGGATATTGGCCTGTATTTTCTTCTTTTATAGTATCTTTGCTTGGTTTTAGTATCAAGGTAATTCTGGCCTTGTAGAATAAATTTGGAAGCATTCCTCCCTCTTCTATTTTTTGGAGTAGTTTGAAAATGTTAGATTTCATTTGTAAAGCTATGTTGTCCTATATTGTTGTTTCTTGGGAGTTTTTTTTATTGCTGATTCAATTCTGTTATTAATAATTGTCATGATTTTCTACTTCTTCCTGATTCAGTCTTTGAATATTGTGTTTTTCTAGGAATCTATCCATTTTTTCTAGGTTGCCCAATTTGTTCAGGTATTATTTTTCATTGTAGTCTTTTATAGTCTTTTGTGGTACCTGTTATAACCTCTTTCATTTCTGATTTTATTTTCATTTCTGAGTCCTCTTTTTTCTTGATGAGTCTGGCTAAAAGTTTTTTTTTTTTTTTTTTTCATTTTTTTTTCAAGGAACAAACTCTCAGTTTTCATTTATTTTTTCTATTTTTGTCTCTAATTCATGTATTTTCACTCTTTATTTTCTTCCTTCTAGTAACTTTGGGTTTTGTTATTTTTCTAGTTCCTTTAGGTGTAATGTTAGATTGTTTGAGATTTGTTTGTTGAAGTAGGTCTATATTGCTATAAACTTCCCTCTTAGGAAACTAAAACTGCTTTTGCTGTATCCCAAAGATTTTGAACTATTATGTTTCTATTTTAATTTGTCTCAAGGTACTTTTAAAAAAATTTTCCTTCAATTTCTTTGTTTATCCACTGCTTGTTTACTAGTATGTTGTTTAGCTTCCATGTGTTTGTGTTTTTCTCCAGATTTTTTTTTATTAGAGTGGATTTCTACTTTCATACCATTGAGGTTGGAAAAGATGCCTGATATGATTTTTAACATTCTTAAATTTATTGAGACTTGCTTTGTGCCATAACATGTGATCCATCCTGGAGAATGTTCCATGTGTACTTGAGAAGAATGTGTATTCTACTGTTTTGGGGTAGAATATTCTGTAAAAATCTATTAAGTCCAGCGGATCTAACGTTTTATTCAAAGTCATTGTTTACTTACTGATATTCTAACTGGGTGATCTATCCATTGATGTGAGATGATAAAGTCCCTTCCTATTATTGCATTATTGTCAGTTTCTCCCTTTATTTCTGTGAATATTTGCTTTATGTACTTAAATGCTCCTATGTTCGGTGCATAGTATTTACAGTTTTTAAGTCCCCTTTTGGATTGATCCCTTTATCATTACATAATATTCTCCCTTGACTCTTGTTACAGTCTTTGTTTTAAGATCTATTTTATTTAATATAAGTATTGCTATCCCAGCTTTCTGTTTGTTTGTTTTTGCTCCCATTTGCGTGGAATATCTTTTCCCATCCCTTCACTTTCAGTCTGTATGTGTCTTTAGGTCTGAAGTGAGTCTCTTGTAGGCAGCATCTTGATAGGTCATTATTTTTTTTATCCATTCAATTACCTTATGTTTTTTGTTGGGAGCATTTATTCCATTTATGTTTAATGTAATTATCGATAGGTATGTACTTATTGCCATTTTGTTAACTCTTTTCTGATTGTTTTTGCAGTTCTTCTTATTTTGCTCTCTTCCTTTGTGATTTGAGAACTTTCTTTAGTATTATAATTGGATTCCTTCCCCTTTATTAAAATGAACAGTGTCAGAGCTGGATCTCACCATCATCCTGACAGCCAAGCTGAAGGAAGGCAGGAAAAATGGGACCCTCTAGCGTTCTTCTTGGATAAATTTCCTGTAGATTCTTGTCCCTCCAGCATATGCCCTATTAGTCAATAAAATTAGTCAATAAATCACCTTTACATATAACTCAGGCGCTTTTTCAAATGCTGCCTCTATGCTGGGTCTTAGAGTGAGTTGTATGGTCTGCTGGCCCTTTCAGAGTGGAGTCTCAGTTGCTTAAGCTTTCCAGCCCTCTCAAAGTTAACCTCTATTGGTTTTCAAAGTGCCTGGAGTTAATTCCCACTAATTTCCAAAGACAGATGTCATTGGGCCTCATCTTCCTGGTACAGATCTTCAAGGTCAGGGTGCCATGGTAGGGCTTGATCCCCTCACTCCTCAGAGTGAATCTCTGTGCCTGTGATAAACCTTTCCACTTGTGAGTTACTGTGAGAGGGGGTTACCAACAGTTTCTCAGCTGCTCCTACTGATCTTGATGTGGCTTTTTCTTTTTATCTTTATTTGTGTAATAACTCTTTTGTTAGTCTTCAGGTTGTTTTCAGAGTGAGTGTATTATATGTAGTGATACCATCAATGTGTTTGTGAGAGAAGGTGAACTCAGGATCCTACTGGCCCCCCATTTTTCCAAGCTCCATCATTATACTCAGATCATTTTTAAAGTGATAAAACATTATATCACTGAAGAGCCTCATTTATAATTCCCCTTGATCCCATTCTCCTTGTCTTTTTCACTCCCCAAAGTATTAGCATGATCTATGGATCCATTTCACTGTACTTTATGTGTGTATATAAAATTATCAACATGGATTGCACAAATAGTAATGTGTCTGGAATATCACTTACATGCTGACCAGTTAGCCTGCTACATTTCATAAATACTGGGAAGACTCTCCTGGATTGGAGAAAAAGGTCTTTAGTATTGACTGAAGTAATGGTAGATAATAGAATTTTCATGTATGTTTTTCCCAAAACCCACTTCTTAAGGGTAATGCAAAGATTTCCAGGGGCCCCAGCACATCCTGTGGATAATATTATAGGAGACGAACAATGAACTTAGATATACCTAAGCTTTAATAATGAACAGTAGACACTTCTGCCCTTTGCTCTAGAGGGAGAATTTGCTTCTCTCTGAAGAATATTTCTTATAAAAAAAAAAACACCTTGAAAATATAGTTGAGTATAGTTTAGGATAATTTATATAACAGAATTATTTTTTTTGCTCTATTTTATATCATATTGTGTCATGGGAAGAACATAAAGTATTTTAAGAGAAGAGACAGATTTGGGCACCACTTTTGGATTATCACTCTCTTTTAAGACATGTTTAATTCTATTTTATTCAAATTACTATATATTCCTTAATTCCTGAATCTTGTAATTTTATACATATCTATAGATATGTAAGAATTCTTTACATTTTGGTAAGAATTCTTTAATATTACAGTAAGTTCAGTGATTTAAATATGTAGTTGTTAATGCTTTTGATTGGATTTTGAATTTGCTAATAACAAGGTGAATTATTATTTCTAAAAGAAAATACTGTAATAATTGTAATAAGTTGAAGTTTTATTATGCCATTTTCCTAAGTATATTCAAATAGCTATTTAGTATGCCAAAAAAAGTAAGGAAAAAGAATGTTTGTAAACAATATTTGTTTATTAACAATATTTCGTTATTGTTATTGTTAATATTTATTGTTAACAATAAAGTGTTAGTGAAGAAATAGAATTAAATGTGTTATGTATATTTGCTTATTGCCTGGGAAGTTTGTTCTCCTTAAGAGATTAATGGTTTGACAAATAAGCAGAGTCATTTTGGGAACTTAGTTTTATATAATCAAATCTGGACAAGTGTCACAGTACCTTCTGGTCTGGGAATACCCAAAATTCTGAAATTGGAAATCATGAATATAACCACCTCTGGGAGAAGACCCGTCTGTTCTTTTCATCTTATTTAGAAAAGTAAAGAAAAATATCAGCTTCTAGGAAAGGAGCATTCAAGCATAACCCAAACAGCCAGAAAAAAGATAACAAATATCTTCATATTATTACATAATCAGAGAACATTCTGAGTTAAATTCAAAATTTTATCTGTTCTACATTAAAGAAATTACTTGGAAAGAATATGTTCTTTTCTAATTACCTGGGAAAAGGCTGGCACTTTGTTACGATTTCAGTACTAACAAGAACACATTGCACAAATTCATGTATCCCAAAATGACTTCCTGTAGATACTTAAATATTTTCTTAAGTGTGTTATAGACAGTTCAAGGAAGGTGTTGAGTAAAAGTAATCAGACAAATAATCATTAAAAAATCTTCACATATAGAATTAGTATTTTGGCTTTGTGAATATAGTAATGCATAATTACATTTGCTTGACTTAACTTGTAATACTTATTTTTATTTTATTTAAACAATTTTTTAAGTTTATTTTGAGACAGACAGAGAACACAAGTGGCAAAGGGGTAGAGAGAATGAGAGACAGAATCCCAAGCAGGCTCTGCACCAGCAGCACAGCGCCCAATGCTCAAGAACTGTGAGATCATGACCTGAGCTGAGATCAAGAGTCAGATGCTTAACCAACTGCATTACCCAGGCATCCCACTTGTAGTAATTATTTAAAGTAATTCATTAATTACCTACTGGGAGAGGCATGGTGCTAAGTGCTAGCGTTACTTTCCTTGTTGTGTTAACAGTCTACACTAGTTTATTAGGCTATTTCAGGAACCAAATGACATTTTTGAATGTATTTCCTTATGTAAATTATAAAGAATGGACTAGATTGTTTCTAGGGTTCTTTCATTTCTTGATACTCTGCTATGGATAAATAAGCAATTGTTGAGAAGAAGAGTAGAATGGAAAACCCAGGATCTGGCTTTGCCTTTTATCCCTTTGACCTTGCTCAATCTGTCTCATATGTCTCAGTCTCAGTGTCCTTATTTGCAAACAATAAATACAAATATTTAGGGGAAGATAAATGTGATTACACAAATAACAGTATGTAGCATAATCTCTGGCACATCTAGTAAAACCCAATAATGTGGTAACTATTTTAGAGCCGTTATTACATAAATGACAATTATATGTAAAATTCAAGTAGGTGAAGGCTAGCTTTGCTTGGATATTTGGGCATAATCCTTAGGGAAATGTGCAGGTCTGGATAGGATAAACAAGGGGAGTGACATGTTTATACTTGTATTTTATAAATATCACTGGGATAACATTAAAGAGACTAAATAAAGCTACATTGGAATACCATGATTTGGCTTCTATTTATCCCATCCTTAAGGGCTGACCAGTTTAGTTTAAACCAATTATTAGATCCCATCATGCTGCACAGTATTACTTCATAAGTTGGCACGTGATCCAATTTAAAGTGATTAAATAAAGGAGACTGTATTTGGGGCATTTTTCTATTTAATAAGAGTTTTGTTTTGTTTGCTCTCTTTCTTGCTGGAGTTCACGGTAGAATTCTGTAGCTTTAGGAATTCCTGACAACCATGTTGTGGCGACAACAAAATGTCAAAAATTAAGTGACCACAACCCAAAAAGTAATGAAAACTTGGACCAATGAAGTAGCAGAAGATGTGGCTTAATACTTTGCCATTAAGATTGGAGAAGACTATGGTATGGACTAAATAGTATGTGGTTCATTTGGAGAAGGAAATGGTGATAAAAAGGAAAGAATAGATATTCATTCCTAGGTTTCTAGCTTGTGCAGATACACGGGTGGTAGTGTCATTTGCCGAAGCAGGGACTATTGAGGAGCATTGAATAGGAAGTAGATAGTCAGGTACATAGATTCACTTTAGAATCATCTTTAAGTCAGGTTTCAGCTGGAAATCACCCACTCCTGGTGGTTCAAATAAAAAGAATTTAATTCAGAATTAGATGCTTACAAAGTCACCAAAAGGGCTAGAGATGCCTAACATCATGGTAGATCATGTTCTGTTTATTTCAAGATCATTATCCTGTAGTTCTGGTTGAGAGATGAGGAAACTACCACAGCCTCTACTCCCAGCATCCACCTTGTGTCCGTCACATCCTTGCAGCCTGTCATTAAGTGTTAGAATAGTGGTGTTCAGTGATATACTCACTTTTGTCTCACCTGGATTGCCAGAAATCACAATAGAAGGAAGATAGCCTTCACCTCATCTATTATCTTCCAGACATCAAACCAGAACATCTCATTGGCAGAATCAAAATTAAATATAGAAACTTACTGAAAACAAACAAAAAACAGCTTAATAATGTCTGTGATATAGGGAAAACAAACAAACAAACAAACAAACAAAACAATTGATAATGTCTGTGATATAGTCAGAAACACAGACTGGCTTTAGATAGATGCTATGTCCCAAGAGATTATCGCCAGTTAAATTGCTCCTTGGTCTCTCAGATACAAATAATTACTAAACAAATGACTATTAGTAAACAAATAGACATGGGTCTGAAATCTGTGTGTATAAGTTTCAGAATGTATAGAATTTATAAGATAGATGGAAAAAGAGCCATTGTCCTAAATTGTTAGAAACCAAACGTCTTCAGACTAAATATTTTAGGCTCAATTTCAAAGAAAATGGCATCTACCTGGATTTAAAGCCACGAGTTGGGATCCCACAAAAGGTCTGAGTTGTCACTATGGGAACATGAAATCTTATTCCAAGGTCCATGTTCTGATGTCCCAAATGGTCTTCAGGTAATAATCAAATTGTAACAAAGCATGTGTGTATATGTGCCTTTTCTTCTGAAGAAAGCTGGCTTTAATCAGATTATTTAACCCAGCAAAAGATAAGAACCACTGTTTGGAATTTCTGTCAACCTAACACAAAAGATGCTGCTAATAAGAAAACCCTGAATCGGGTCAGAGAGAGCTTTTCAAGATCTTGACTATAAATTGGTTGCTCATCTACTCAGACCAACTCTAAAACATACATTTAAGAGAAAAGAATGTTAATATCATAACTTTTCAATCAGTATAATTTCTATCACTGGGAAATTGGATCAACTTCACAAGATTTCTGAGAAAAAATTCACACTAGGAGAGCTTATTCTAGTAATCAAAAATGACAAAGGGATTCTTTTTTGCCCCACTGTATATCATGCCTTCTTTGTTGAAAGTCAATTGACCTTATATAAGTGAGTTTATTTCTGAGAACTCTATTCTGTTTCACTGATCTGTGTCTGTTTTTGTGCCAATATGGTACTGTGTTGATTACTGTAGTTTTGTAGTATAGTTTGAAATCAGGGAGTATGATACTTCTACCTTATTCTTTCTCAAGCTTGTTTTGACAATTTGGGATCTTTTGTGGTTACATATAAATTTTAGAAGTATCTCTTCTAGTTTTGTGAAAAATTACCTTTTGATAGGAATTTTGATAGGGATTGAATTGAATCTGTAGATTGCTTTGGGTAGTAGGGACATTTTAACAGGCCTTTTATCTCTTGTTTAAATTTAGATATTTCATTCTTTTTGATGTAATTGGAAATAGATTTTTCTTGATTTTTTCTGCTAATTATTAATTCATAGAAATGCAACAGGTTTGTGTATATTAATTTTGTATCTTGCAACTTTACTGAATTCATTTATTAGTTCTAATAATGCTTTGGTGTAGTCTTAAGGGTTTTCTATACATAATATGATGTCATCTGCAAATAATGACACTTTTCTTTTTCTTTTCTAATTTGTATGCCTTTATTTCTTTTTCTTGCCTAATTGCTGCAGCTGGGAATTCCAACACTATGTTGAATAACAGTAGGGAAAATGAGCATCTTTGTCTTGCTCCTGATCTTAGAGGGAAAGATTTCAGTATTTCACTGTTGAGTATATTAGCTATGGATTTGTCATATGTGGCCTTCATTATGTTCTGGTATATTCCCTCTATACCCATTTTATTCAGAGCTTTTATAATAAATGGATGCTTTAAATAAATGGTACTGGAAAAACTAGGCAGCTACATGCAAAAGGATAAACCTGACCACATTCTTAGACCAAACACAAAACTAAACTTACATTCAAGTCTTAATTCAGTATGAGACCTGAAACTATAAAACTCCTAGAAAAATCATAGGCAATAAGCTTCTTGACATTAGTCTTAGCAATTTTGTCTTGGATTGGGGAAAGCAAAGGAAACAAAAGCAAAAACACTTGAGACTACATCAAACTAAACCGTGTATGCACAGCCAAGGAAAGAATCAACAAAACGAAAAGGCAAACTACTAACTGGGAGAAGATATTTGCAAATCATGTATCTGAACAGGGATTAATATTAAAAACATATAAGGGGAGCCTGGGTGGATGACTGGGTTAAGTATCTGATTCTTGGTTTCAGGCCAGGTCGTGATCTCACAGTTTCATGGGTCTAAGTCCTGCATTGGGCTCTGCGCTGGTAGTGTGGAGCCTTCTTGAGATTCTCTTTGCCTCTTTCTGCCCCTTTCCTGATTGCACACTACATCTGTCTCTCTCAAATAAACTTAAAAAATATATATATACATATATATACACAAATATGTATATATATGTGTGTATATATACATATATGTACACACACATACATATATATGAAGAACTCATACAACTCAATGCCAAAAATAATCCAATTAAAAAAATGGGCAGAGGACCTGAATAGACATTTTTCCAAAGCAAACAAATAGCCAACAGACACATAAAAGATGCTTAAAATCACTCATCACCAGAGAAATGCAAATCAAAACCACAATGAGAGCATTGTGGCTCTGTGCTGACACTGCAGAGCCTGAAGCCTGCTTCAGATTCTGTGTCTCCCTTTCTGTCTGTCCATCCCCTGCTTGTGCTGTCTCTCAAAAATAAATAAACATTAAAATTTTTTAAATAAAAAAAATTCAGAGAAAGTATCACATGATTTTGCTTATATGTGAAATCAAAGAAACAAAACAAAACCCCGTCTTAAAGTTATAAAGAATAGATTGGTGGTTGCCAGAGAGGAGGGGGTGAGGGGTCACAAAATGGGTGAAGGGAGTAAGTAGAAACTTCAGGTATAAAATCAGTCAGCAGTGCCTGGTGGCTCAGTCAGGTAAGCACCCAAATCTTATCTTGGCTCAGGTCATGATCTCATGGTTCATGAGTTTAATCCCTGCCACAGGCTCTGTGCTCACAGTATGTGGAGCCTGCTTGGGGTTCTCTCTTTCCCTCTCTCTGTGCCTCTCCCTTGCTTGTGTTCTCACTCTCTCTCAAAGTAAATAACATGGGTGGCTCAGTTGGTTGAGTGTCTGGCTCTTGATTTTGGCTCAGGTCATGATCCCAGGGCTGTGGGATCGAGCCCTGCATAGGCTCCGTGCTGAGTGTGAAGTGTATTTAAGTCATGGAGAAGTAATGTGCAGCATTGGGAATATAGCCAGTAATATTGTATTAACTTTGTATGGTGACATATAGTAACTAGACTTAACATGGGGATCATTTCACAATGTATACGAACATTGAATCAATATGTTGTATACCTGAAATTAATATAATATTGTAGATCAATTAAACCTCAATAAAAAAATAAAAATCCCCTCTACAAAGTTGGGAATTTAATCAGAGCAAAAAAAAATTTAAGTCCTCTAGATAACTCCATATACCATGCAGTTTACACAAGAAAAGAGGACTTCTGAAGTCCATTAAATATGATTCATTACTATTGGGTGTGTGTGTGTGTGTGTGTGTGTGTGTGTGTGTGTGTGTGTATATATATATATATATATATATATATATATATATATATATATATAAAAAGAATGGCAAGGGGGATATTATGACTCACTGAAATCTTTAGGACTTTATGCTACTTCTGTAAAAGTTAATTCTGTTTGACTGTTTTTTAATAAGGTTCTAAATGCCAACTTTGTCATTGAGAATACAGTCTTGATTACCTCATGTTTCCCACCAAGCAATAGGATTTTGATACCCTCAGAAAAGTAACCTAACACTGAGTACTTGTGTTCTCTCTCTCTCTGGCACAAGGTCTGGCAGTTAATATAGCACAACTTGCTTGGTAAAGTTTCTTTATCTTGGCATCAAAAATTGGGAATTCATTATGATTGTAGCTATAATCAATGTGTATATACTCATACCTACTTCCATAAGAAAAAAGAAAGTGAATGAAGAACACTTTAGGGTCCAGAATATTTGGTAACAAAAATATACAGGTTCCATACTGTGTAAAGCTGTATAAATAAGCTGTACTTTGTGTTCATTTTTTTAAATGAGTGCATAAGAGTCAGGACAGAGGAAGTAAAATGAGCTAAAGCAGAGATGTGAGAAAAGAACTGTGCGAAAAAGTGAAAAAGAGACAAAGTTCAGTAAAAGGACACAGCTTATGGTTTACAATACTTATTGTGTTGTACGAGCAGATATACTTCCCAACTGAAAAGTATATGAAAACACATTTGGTGTTCTTTATGAAGTCAGTTGCCCTGTTTCTTCCTCAGAATTCTATTGAGAAGCAGTCATCCTGAAATATAATCAATTTAAAACATGATATAGTATGGGGAATTATGGCATGTTATAAAAGTATATTGAAATTTTGCGAAAGGAAAAGTAATGTTAGATGCTGAAAGGTGATGGGGGTCACAAAACGGAGTACTCTGTGATACATTTCTCTTGAATTTGAATAAATGGAAAAACAAATACACTCTTCTGGTGTCTAACACATTTTAGAAGAGAGGATTCATCATACTGATAAACACAAATCTGTTTCCTGGTGAGCATATTTTTATTAGAGAAGGATGACTGAGGAAATGCATTGAAGAACCATTCCACTCTAACATATTCACCAAGTTAAAAAAAATAGTTGTGCTTTTTTAAAAAGTGATTTATAAGTATCTTCCCCACCTAAGGTGATAATGTGGTGACTAGACTAGCTAACATGTATTCTGACCTGCTTAGCAATATTTTTGTGAAAATTAATTAGTTCTCTGTTGTAAACTAATTTTCATGTGAAGTGTGGGTTATAAAAACCAGGTTTTGCAGAGTTTTGTGAGCCCAGCAGAAGCTGATTTTGAACAGTAAGGGTCTTGCATATGTGGTAAACATACTAAGGGGCAAAAATCGGTTAATTTCAGAGTATATAGCAGAGTTACCAACTTAATAGAAAAATTCTAAATTCAAGAAAACAAACCTGTCTCATTAGGACTTCACTAAAATAATCATACCCTTTTTACTGAAAATAACTTTGATAAGACCACAATACTTAAAATTAATGGGAAAATATTATAGTATTTCAACTGTAAAGATCAATAATGTCTAAGAACTCACTATATATTCTGTTTTAAATGAGTCTTTTTCTCAAACAGTATAGTGTACATATACCTCACCTAACAGAGGTACATACCTGATATAAATATCCACAGATTAATTGAACTATTGTAGGAATTCTTGCAGCCAGTTTGAATTTGAATTTGTCATCTATGATGTATTATTTTTGATTACTTTAGGGTAATATGTATACTTGGCAGGAATGAGAATAACTGATGACTCATAGTTTGAAGATTTTCCTAAACAAAGAGTGGTTGTTCAGGAACACAAATGAGAGGTAAACAGCTGAGGTGAAAATGAGTAAGCCTTCAGCTGAAAACGTGCATTATGCAATACCAATTCCATGAGCTGACTATAAACAGACACAAATATCAGGTTTCTAGTGCTTTCTGGCTGAGGGTTCATTTTCTGCCAAGAAATGAAATTCATTCTGAATTGTCCCCAGAAATTAATCTTCTGCTATGTGTTAAATCATATGTATGAACTAGGCACAAGAAGCTGATGCAATAGTTTGTACCTTGAAGTCAGAAAATTTACCAATGTGCATGCTTTTTATAGTTGGTTTAACAGAGAGCAGGCCTTTGGCTCCACATAAGATAGACACTCATAGCCTATCCTGAACATTATGAATTCTTTACCTCCCTTTCATTCTCTGTTCACAGTCATCATTTTCTTCATCTTACTGTTTCAGGACCCAGCATCTATCTGTGCTACAGGTTGGGTCTCTGGGCGAGCCATCCTCACAATCACTTGTGTGGTGATCTAATCCTATTGTTTAAAGGGCTCACACAACTGGATCAATAGTCCATTTCTTTCTGACATGGGCATACAGCCCTACTGCCACTTTGCTCTGTACAGGGGAAATGCTAGGAGTTGTTATCATTTTTCCTTTTCAAGGTAACGACTCCAAGTTTAGTGGAGATTCTTTCTATTTCTATTTTTATAGTCTTAGTTCTAGTTTTCTTTCTCAGCTCAAGAGTGTTGAGGAAAGCCACACTCTACGTGTCATCCTAGCTGCTGGTCTTAAGATTTATTTTACTTCAATTTCCACAGCATACTCTCTTCCTGTTCTGACTCCACACTCTGAACACATTTTCACTCTGTCAGTGTCTCCTCTCTCATTGTTCCATTAAATATATCTGTAACTCTGCCTACGCTCCTGCACTGTGTCCCTTGTCACTGCCTATGTGCAAGGGCAAATGTAATCACTGCTTTATCACCAGAGGAGGTGATTTGGGGTAAGAGTTTATGATCTTGAGAATCTAGTAAGACAAATAATTTATTCTTCAAAATTCCTCCCTTCCCATTAAGGATAAATAGTGGGTAAATTCCTGATTTCACAAAGTTTTATTTCCATTTTTCATCCAATGACTGTCAAATGGAAAGAATTATAATATTGCAAGATGCAAAGAGATATTGACTTATACATCATGTCACATTAACATTCTTGGAGAGAAGCAACTGAGTCTACTCACTACACATACCAAAGATTATAAAAGATTCATACCATTTTCTCCATATATAGCCTAGATACACGTCAAATGCAGATATATCACTTTATTTCTGGAAAGAAGGAATATAGTAAAGAGAAAAATCAATAATTTTACATTTTAATGCTATAGTCAACAATGATACCTAAATGTTAAAGCAGTTATTATCTAAAAAGTAGCTAATTTCTTTGTAATTAGTAATGAAATAATTATGCGACCCCCAAATTGGGTCAGTTCTGAGTGCTTTACATGCATTGATCTACTTAACTTCTTTATAAGTATGGGACAGGTAAAGGGATAATTTCTCTGATTTCCTTACCTGAAACGGTTAAGAGATTATAAATAAAACTTGAATAAATCACTAAACAGTCTTCAGACCTACTAAAACATGACTACCAAGTATGTGAAAGAGAACCAGAGAAAACTCGTAAACACGGTTTTTTTAAAAGCTCTTACTCCTTTAATTAGCTCATGTTTTTCCTTTAGCTTCAAATCTTACCAAAGACAGTGACAAAGAAATACAGTATATATATATGTGTGTGTATATATGTATGTATATACATACACACACTATGCTGTATATAGTGTGTATATATATACATATATATTCTATGTATATATACATACATATATATACTCTATATATACACATATATATACGTACTATATATATAGTGCATATATATATACACATATATATACATACTATATATATAGTGCATATATATATATACACTAAATTCTATATAGTATAATATTGCATGAACAACAAAATTATTCTCCCAAGATAAAAATGGTTTGCAATTTTTATTTATCTGGCAATGATTTCTGAGAAGCCAGCAACTCTTGAGTTCATTGATCCAGGTATTCTCCTTGCTCTTCCACTGTCTATTGCAGAATTGACATGTAAACATGGTATATCCCTCACTATCCACTGCTTTCTAATTCAAGTCTTTTTGTCTTACTGGTAGTTAGAATCTTTTGATTGTGTATTGCATGAAAGAGGTAAGAGTGGAGGAAAAAATCAAATAACATTGCCTATCCAGATAATTTTTTCTCTTTGTGTAGGTGAACTTTGGTATGGGCAGATAGGGAAACTAGGGAGTCTTTCTTTTAAATGTTTGTTTATTTTTGAAAGGGAGAAAGAGGGGAACAGAATCCGAAGTGGGCTCCGTGCTGACAGCAGATAGCCTGATGGGGTTCCATGTCTCTAACCATGAGGTCATGACCTGAGTTGAAGTCAGGTGTCTAACCAATTTAGCCGCCCAGGTGTTAGGGAGTTTTTAATCCACTGTTAGGGCCCCTACCTTTTGATAGCCTTTGTTAGCGTTTCTCCTATCTAAATGGCTGCATAGGGGCACCTGGGTGGCTCAGTCAGTTAAGCATCTGACTTCAGCTCAGTTCATGATCTTATGGTTGGTGGGTTTGAGCCCCACGTCAGGGTCTGTGATGACAATTCAGAGCCTGGAGCCTGCTTTAGATTCTGTGCCTCCCTATTTCTCTGATCGTCCCCCACTCACACACTCTCTCTCAAAAATAAAATAAACATGAAAAAAATTTTTTAAATGGCTGCATAGATCTCAATAAATGTTAGCTATTACACTAATGATATATAGTAATGTGAGATAATTTATCAGACTTACCATAATTTGAAATAATTCTTCTCAGAAGTTGACAAAGTATTGATTATTGTGTTTGTGGTGTCTATGAGCATATCTGCCTTGTAGGAAGATAAGAAAGCCTTAGAAGGCATAGCTAACTTCTACCATAATTAGGTTAACTTCCAAGGTATTTCTTTATTTCAAAATTTTTTTCCTAATAGATTATTACTCTTTTACCAAAAGGATGAACCTACATATTTAGTTAAATATGTCTATACATAAAATGCAGTATCTTCTGAGTTGCTAAATATTTAAATAAATGTATCAATTACATGCTCCAGGGCTTTTGTAAGGAGTGTAATTTATAAAAGTAATTAATAAAGAAGTTGCTAAGATGCTACTGAATTTACAAAATGCACTATAGGGCATCTACTAAACCCATTCAGAATGGAACTATAAATAATTTAAATTGCTATACTTGTCAGAGTAAATGAGCAAAATCTATTTTCATGTAATGGTCTTGTTTACTCACTGATTTGATGAAGCTACTACTTTCTCACAGATTTTCCATCAAGAAAAATGAAGGCATATCTACATGTTTCAGCCATATGTAAAACATGTATAAGTTATATTTATACCACAAGATGCAAGAATGTCTCAATAAACTGCATCTCTTCTGTATATAACCCATATAACATTGATCTAATTCTTGGCCACTGGGGGTAGAAAGTGGGTTATTCCAGTTTCATATCATAGATTTTTCTGAGTTTAGTCTAAAGCAACATTATAAATTTTTAACCTATTTTTATTCTTCTTGAAATATCCATACCCCAAATTGTGAAAAATACAATTTTATTGTTCATGGCTCTATACTCGATAAAATGATTATTTTTTTTTCCCAAATAGTTACTCACCTAGCATATGGTAATCTATCACCATCATCTAATGCTTCTGGGAAACATGATGGTATAGCCTTCCTGTGTACATTACCTCTAGGGTAAAAATCTTTAATTGCCTGTTCACCAGCTTAATAGCATGCAAAAGCTCAGCTACCTTCTTGACACCGTCCTTTTTTTTTTTTTTTTTTTTTTTTTTTTTTTTTTTAAAGCCCTTGTATATGGGAAAGCTGCTTTTACTTTCTCGAAAAGAAGAAAATAGATTATGGTCTCATCACGTATGCTGGACCCTGGGGCAGACTGCAGGTATTCAACTTCTTCTAGTCAAAGCAAGTTTTCAAAGCTTCCTTCTCTTTCTAATCCAATATTTGGCTATTTGACATTGCTCATTTTTACAATCATCTGCTAATATCTGATGATATAAAATACCTTGGAGATCTGTCTCCAGTTTTCAAAAGGCTAAGATGCCTTTATATGTACACAGACACACCAGCATACAGAGGCAAGCATACACATGAATTTGAAATATAGTCATAATTATTTAAATTACAAAATCAGTAGAAAAACTAAAAAAAATTAAGTACTAGGAGAAGACAGAAGGGGATAAAGGGAACGTACTATATGCGTATAGCATCTTCAAATTCACAGTGGGTAATTCATTTGGCATGCTCTGTAAGTTTATATCTTACCACAGTGTCTGGGGCACAATAAGTGCAGATACCACAGGATGAAAAATTTAGGGAATACAAAAGAGTTATCTTTTAGTCCTGGATCTGAGGTTTACACTGCATAGGAAGAGACTGTGCTTTCATAATCTCTGCAGTTTCTATAAACTCCATGATTTCCATTTTTATATCATTGGCAAAAAATTGGATCCAAGATGACTATATTCATATTAAAATATAACTATCAAGAAATTATTTATAAACTTGTTGAAAGATTATGTAAGCCCATCCACTGATCCCCAAAATGAGCATTTTTTATAAATAACTTAAAAAACTTTATCATTTCAGATTTAGATACAACTACACACTGTTAAATGAAAATTTTGAAACAATTGAGTGGTTGTATTTTTATTGTTTCATAACAAGTGAAATTTATGGCTCTGTGGCTTAAAAAGTAACATCAAGTATGTTCTCCTGCTTTTGGTAATAATAATCACCTATGTGTGAAGTTAATAGGCAAAATTATATAAAAGATAGACATTCCTGTAAGGACACAAAGAAAGTGATGTGTGGTTGAAGAACTATTTCTATCCAACAGTTTATATGATCTCAAAAATATTAATTTTTGTATATAAGATCAATTTTGTTTCAGAGTGCATACTACAAATACTTTGTGCCAATACCATTTAATTGAAAAGTAGGTCTTTGTGTCCATAGATTAGGAAATTATCAGGCAGGAATTATCATTTTACAACCTTAAATCATGTGCATGTTATCAAAAAATGAACATTTAGACATTTCATATTGCATAGACCAAAATAAATCCTAATTGCATTATCCATTTCACGTTCAATTCTGTAAACAATTTTTTTTTCAAATCATTTGATGAGGGAACACAATATGAATCTATCTTACTTTCTCCTTTTCACTGCTTCTTCTATTACTGCTTTAATCTGTTCCTATTACCCAGTTTACACTGATTTCTCTTTTATTCCCAAGAGTGGAATGTAAAGCATGCATATATATATATATATATGTATATATATATGTATATATATATATATACATATATATATGTATACATATATATATACATATATATATATATATATATACATATACACACACACATATATATATATATACATATACACACACATATATGTATATACATACATATATATATACTTTATTTTATATACATATATGCTTTATTATATATATACACTCAGACACACATAAATGTGCATTATATCTATCTATCTATCTATCTATCTATCTATCTATCTATAGAGAGAAGGGAGAGGGAGAGTGGGAGGGAAAGAGAGGAGAGACTGTGAATAGTGTTTCCATGTAAGCAAAAAGGTTTAGGACTTAAGTGAAAACATTGGATAACAGTATTAGTCTAATCCTGAAAAAAACTAATCTATAGATATGTACTCTGAGCTACACACAAAAAAGTAGAAAATAAATTCAGTGTGACATGGTAGAGATGGTCAGTGTATTTTTCTTCAGCAAGACTTTTTATATATAAATTTAACTGAAACTAAATTAGCCATGAAGATTATTTACTCCCTTTGGTAGTCAAAAAATGGTATTGAGTAGCTAAGCAACATCAGAATGAATATTTTTATAAACTAAGCTTTGATTAGTATATATTTATATCCATGATATAAATAGAAAATTATTATAAAGTGGTCATTATATATGCTGCAAATTTTAGTATACACTAAAAGTACCCGAATGATATAATTGGAGAAAATAAGTTTCAGAACAAAAAGTTGTTTTAGATGATAATCTGAATGTATTTAGCTTGTTATTTGGAAAAGCCTAATAATTATTAGGTATTAGGGTATTTAATAAATACTTCTTATACTCCATCTTCAGAGATTACCTTCCTGACCTTCTTAGGTTCGATTAGGGCCCAAGTTCTTGACGAGGAATTGTGGATAGGAGTTGCATTTGTTACTTACAGACCTACAGTTTAATTGCAGGTGAAATATACTGAAGAGTGCTTTATTTTTCTCTGGCATAATTAAGGATAATATTTGAAATGTAAGTTGCCCCATCAGTTTGGTTTGTCGAACAAATATCATCATCAGAGACTTTGATAGTGTCTCATCATGGACATATAGGTTGAATAAGAAATAAAACACTGTCATTCTCAGGCAATGAAATTTTGGGCTTGGTTATTGGTGGAGCATAATCTACACTATCGTGACTGAAACAATTCCTAAATCACTTCTTAACTACAGATTCTTACGCTGTTAAGAATGGACAGGATGAGTCAAATGGGGCACTGAGTAACTTTTACTCATGGAGGAAAAGTTGGATTTGACAAAACTGATTAAACATAAAATTAGAAGAAAAATTCCTACTTTTTTTCTCTGTATTCTTGCACTTACTCTGTTTGACTTTGAGGTCAATGTTGACTACAAGTGATTAGAAATTATTTTTGTCTTTATAATTGTGTTATAAAGTGTTAGGGGGGACACATTCACCCTTTTACAATTAAGTAGGTTAGGAGTCTTGAGTTTTTCATAGCTCTCTCCAGAAGGCCAAAGGAATTAGTATCTATTCCTAATTAGTTCAGAATTTTTATCATAAAAATATGTCGAATTTTGTCATGTCAGTTTTCTACACCTGATAATATTATGATTTTTTGTCTTAAAAATGTTATTCACCATAACAGACTAGTTTTTCAAATGTCCAAGCAACTTTTCATTCTGGGATGAAACAAACTTGGTCATTATGTCTTATTAATTTTAAATATAACTGTATTTCATTTGGTAAAACATTGTTAAAAGTTGTTGCATGTATTTCATGAGGGGATTTGGTCATGGTGTTTTGTTTTCCTATTTAATGTCTTTGCTTTTAGTATTGGCCTCATAAAATGAATGGGGATGTGCTTTGCTTTATTTTACTTTCTGGAAGAGTTTGTGTAAAAGTTGTATTTTTTTCCTTCCATGTTTAGTTAATTTGCCAGTGAAGCCATTTAGGCTGGCGGAGAGTTTTAATTATGGCAGTGTTTATTTCAAAATTCAGTTTCTTTTGTTAAAGACATAGTGTAATTCAGATAACCAGGACAATTCTATATATATAGCCTTTCTTGAATGAGGTTTGATAGTTTCTGCCTTTCAAAAAATTGTTACATTTGATGTTGAATTTTTGAGTCTTTGGCCTAAAGGTGTTTATGTTTCTATAATACTTGGATATGTGTATGGTCTGTACTGATGTCCATGTTTTATTCTTGTTCCTGGTTAGCTTGACACAGGTTTATAAATACTGTCAGAACACAGAATATTCCTACGTCAGAAACACAGCTCACTGTCTCATCAATTTGTCTTGTCCCCAATTTCACTGAGGCAATGTGAAGTGGCTAAAGTGGATGTTATACATATCCTGAGTTTGCATCGCAGTTGAGGAACCCCAAGGAACTCAAACTCTTTTAGAAAGGACTACTGGCAAACTTGCCCAACATTTACCCCAGAGGAGGATACTATCTTTGTAAACAGATTGCCTTCTGCTGTGGAGACACCATCTCTGTCTTTCAGAGTTGTTTGCTATACAAACATCTTTATAAAATAGTTCAGAATAAAACCTCTTAATGCTTTTTCTGACAAGCTACCCACGGAGAATCATTTCCCAACTGATTTCTCTGTTCTTTCCATGATTAGTCTGACTAGTGTTTATCATAATTACTAATATTTCTAAAGAATTGACAATTGGTTCCATTGATTGTATTTTTTGGTTTTTATTTTTAGTGTTTCCTTCTTTCTGCTTGCTTTGAATTCAATTCATTCTTTTTCTAGCTTCCTAAAATGGAAACTTAGATCATTAACTTGAACAACTTCTTTGTTCTGTAATATAAGCATACAATTGTATAAACTTTTTTGGTAAGTACTTCTTGAGCTGTATCTCACAAATATTCATATGTTGTATTTTAATTCTCACTCATCTAAAACATTTTCTGATTTCTCTTGGATTTTTCCTATGACCCATGGATTATATAGAATGGTGGTGGTGGTGTTTTCTCAGTATACATTAGTGAATACAGTATACTTTTTATTTCACAAATTTTATTTTTAAATCCAAATTTTGGGGTCTTTTTTTGTATCTTCTATGCCTCATCTCTTCATAATCACGTTTTCTTCTATATTCATAAGTATATGGAGTATATTTATACTAGATGTTTAAAATATTTGTTTATATTCCATTTTCTCTGTCATTTCTTGGTCTTTTTGATACTGGCTGGAGTAATAAGTAGTCAACAGTCAGAGCCAGTAGTCTTCGATTCATATTGACTACAAAATTGAAGGAGTAGCCATTGGGGCTTGATCTATAGGGAAATATGGGGATGGTTAATAAACTATAATATCCCTAAGGTTAAGATATACAGGCAGCCTGAAACATTGACAGCCAGAAAATTATAATAGTGAAAAAAAACAGGAGATTAAAGGCAGTTATTATAAATAAAATTTCATAATTTCCTTCTTAGTTCCCAAACCCAAGGCAATGTTCATGTCCCAAAAAGGAATGACTCTACAAGACTGTGCCAAGAATCAATCATAATAATTCAGTTTCTTTCTTTTTTTTTAATGTTTGTTTATTTTTGAGACAGTGAGAGATGCTCTGTGCTATCAGTACAGAGCCCAATTCGGGGCTTGAACCCACGAACCATAAGATCATGGCCTGAGCTGAAGTCAGACTCTTAACTGAAATGAGCCACCCAGGCTCCCCTATTTTTTTTCCCTTTTCTTTTCTTTTCTTTTCTTTTCTTTTCTTTTCTTTTCTTTTCTTCTTCTTCTCTCTCTCTCTCTCTCTCTCTCTCTCTCTCTCTCTCTCTCTAATGACCTTATACCCATTTATTCAAATGACTGAATACTACAGAAAGAAGGGAGTGGATACTCAGACATTATAAAAACAATTAGACCCTGGTTATGAGTAGACAATAACACCTGGAGATCCAAAGCATCATCTTTGTATCCCTATTAGAGTGGCTGGCCAGTCAAGACATCCTATTTTACCTAAGCTAGATATACCTAGAGTGAATAATGAACAGTCAAAATAACAAATATATACCTTTTCAAAACTTTCCCCTGAATGCACTGTCTTTTGTATTTTATATCTTGGTTATTAGCACTATTATCTGCCAGCTAACCAAATGAAGGACATGAGTGTCACCCTTAACTCTGAACTCTTGATCTCTTATTCTCAATCATTCATTCAAATCTGTTGATTCTACTGGTTTTATGTGTCTTGAACTGATCAAACCTACATCATTTCCTAATCGGCCTCCTTCCAATCTCAAGTTTCCAAAACATATTCCAAAAACATGATGTATAAATCTATCTAAAATATACATTTAGACACTTCTTTTCCTTGCCAAAAACCTTTCATTGGCTCCAATAGCACTTAGAACAAATTCCAAACTCCTTACTTTTGCATGTAGGGACATTCATAGACTGGCCCCCACCTAAATTTCAAACTTCAAATCTCAACACTTCAACTCCCTCTTAAAACTCCACCCCCCATCTGTAAATCCCTGTTCCTGCCATGACAGAGTACTTACAGTTACTCAACTTCCTCCTGGAAGTCTTCCATGATTCTGACAGCTAGATTAAGTGCATTCATATGCACACTCATAACATTCAGGGCTTATCCTATCTGAGCAATCATTATGCTTAAATGTTAGTATATTTATTTTTCTCTCTCATTAAACTATCCAGTACCTAGTATTTTCCCAGATACACATATGTTAGATATCCAGCAGATGGTTTTTTAAATGAAATAGTATTTCAAAACATTTAAAATCCTTGAAAGAAAGATAAAGTTAACTTTGGGAGATTTATTACCTCACATTACCTCAAATGGAGAATGTATCACATGTAAATAAATCAGGATTCATAATTTAAATTTAATTTAAATGTATATGTAGAATAGAAATAACGGTCTCAATTAAACCAGTAAGAGATTTTCTATCTTTAAACCAGACTGTGGAAATCTCTGTTTAAGATGAACAACATCTGCATGAAGTCAAGAGTAAGTATTACAGTTTTTACCAAAAATATTTACTGTGTTGTGTGCTTTTGGGTCATCAGCCATACATGCTGTCTCCATATTAAATATCAGCATTGTATTTATCTTTGCCAACTCATCCACAATTCACGAGGTCTGACAACTGGGACAGGCAACTATGTCTCAGAGTATGCTCATCTACTTAAGTAACATGACAATAGTCATTCTGGACTGAGAATTATGCATCCAATGAACACTGTCTTGGATATTTAGGAAACTTCTTCCCTTAGGATAATATCTTATTCTTTCTCCTATGTCCTTCAGGTAAACCAACTTTTTTTTTTTCTTGTCCTACCAAGTATATTCCCTTTTCTGCTGAGAAGACTGAACTGTTATTCATGTAATTCTATCCAGTTTCACAGCTGGATGAGGCTTCTTGTGAAGGGTAGGGACATTTTAATTTATAGGTATAGAGGAGGGAGGGCAGAGAAAGACCATTATCTTGGCCAGTTTTTGAGGAAAATCATCATTAAAAAAAAATACATATTTCAGGGACACCTGGCTGGCTCAGTGGATAGAGCATGAAACTCGATCTCAGGTAGGTTTGAATGCCACGTTGGGTGTAGAGATTACCTAAAAATGAAGTCTTGGGGTGCCTGGGTGGCTCAGTTGGTTAAGCATCCAACTCTTGGTTTTGACTTGGGTCAAGATCTCAGTTCATGAGTTCAAGCCCTGCATCAGGCTCTCTTTCTCTCTCTCTCTCAAGAATAAATAAACTTTAATAAAGTGAAATCTTTAAAAATAAATAAATATATCTTTCATTATAACATTTCTTTAAAATAGCTCTCAAGTGTTATTTTAAATATTGGAATATATGCTGGGTGGACTGGACAGGAAGTAATGTAATAGTAATAAAGCCAAACTGGAAATTAGGAAGTCAAAGTTAGATATTATTTCACCTGATTTTACTCAATAGCTGTGAGATTTAATATTAGTTACTTGGTTTCCTTAAGCCTCAGTCTCTTCATATGTAAAATTTGTATAAAACCAACTCCTTTTTTTTATTATTAGAAGTAAATATGATCTACATAATACACTTAGTATAGTGCTTGGTACATAGTATAAAGCAAAGAATCTTACATCCATTACCATTAACAGCCTGTTGTCTCTGTTAAGACACCCTGAAAAATTGGGCTCTAGCCAACAGTGTTTGTACTTTAGGGTTCCCCTCTACTAAAATACCTGCTAATTCTTTGGTAGATAATGTAACAAAAAAAGTCACAGTATATTCTGGGTTCCGCTGCTATCTATTGCAATCCTAGGACATGTTATTGATGTTTGTGTTGCTAGAGCCACTGCTGCTACCCTGAAAAGAGAGATTTAAATAAGTGTTTTATTTAATATTATAGATGCAGGATGATTCCGTATTTAGTTGTGTTTTTATCGGTGGAAGGGCAGGCAATTAATTTGAGTGTGGCAGTGGGCCTAAGGACCAAAAAAGAGTTTTAGAAAAACAAAATACTTTCAGAGTCCTGGAAAAGAGACTTGGAATAGATATCTCTCCATGCAAAGTATTACTAGCAACACATAAAAGCAATCATTTTGAAAACACAGGGTATCACTAAGGGCCACATAAAGTGCATACTGTGTCTGCATGTAACAAAGTATACTGGAAAATATTAGTCAACTGAATCAGTATATGTAATATGTCATATTGAGAACCCAACCTAATTCCTTGTTATTTATCCATGCAGTTACATTTAGCAGTTTCAGCTGAGGTTATTTGGAAGGTAATAGTAGAATCACCAAGATTTTATTGTTTTCTCCACAAAGTAATAAATCTTTTTTAAAAATCTTTATTTCCTAAATTGCTCATTCAAATTCAATTCAGTTTATGCTCAGTTTGTGTAGAGAATGACTTCCCTAACCCTATAGGGGCACAGCAAGCCTGGGAAGTGTCTGGAGAGATACCTGTCCTGATATTTCGCTAAGTTCCCCTGACATGTAAAGGGAGCCAAGGCATTACTCTAAGGAAGGGTGTACATTAGGGTTTGCTACCTGGTCACTCAGTGGTCCAGCTTCATTCTGGGACCGTTCTAATTAGAAAAAAGAAAATGATAATACAAAACTATAACACTGTTGCTGCTCCAAAATCCTTCAAAGTTTAGAAAGATGGCCTTCTACAGACTAATGGTATCTCACTTCACAATGGTCAATTTGGAGAATTAGACAAAAGTTGGCTATTATTTCTAATATGACACAAACCTGTAATTATGCCCAAAATGTTTAGGAAGAGGCATCAAGTACATATCAATAACATAATTCCTATTAGCTGCTCATAGGTTACCTGGAGTTTCATGTGTAAAACAATTTTTACTTTTCCCATCAAGTACATATGGAAATTACCTTGGATTTTCATCATTAATTTTCCTATCTTTCTGGTCTCTTAGACTCTCATGTTCTCCAGGAAACCCTCTTTCTTTTTCTACTCTTTTGTTCCTCTTCCATGGCCTAAAATACAAATAGCCTTACATCTTCAAGTCTCAATGACTTCCTGGATAAGACGTAAAGACTTCAGAATTCTCAGAGTAAAACACCTACAGGCAATTATTTGTATTTTCTTAACTAATATTGATAAATTCTCAGAGTATAACTTTAATTACTTTAACAGAATATCTCTCTTTGCCTCTCTTATGAAAGAGACTTTGTTCACATATAGTAAGTGAACAGAAAGGAACTGAAAATACTTGGATGACAGGAAAAGAAAATTTTGTATTGCCTACATACATATTCTCTTTTTGACCCTCAAAGTTAATTATTTCTCTCTAAATGCATCTGTAAAACCAATCTATTTGAGAAACCTTGATAAAGACCTTACAAATGATATGTTCAGGTAACTGACTCAAAACTTTCTACCCCTTACAGTATTGATAATTTTGATGGATATAAAGATGTGCTAGATAGAGGTCAAACTTAGGTGACTTCAAGCCTATAAAAAAAAAAAAAGCCTGATTTCATTTTTGAGTAGATGGAATGGCCTCAGTGGCCTTAAAAGTCACCGCAGTTTTATATGAGGTTTGGCAAATTCCCAGTACTCTGATAGGGACTCATGCATAGGCATAGAGTACAAAGGCCCTGTGCAGGTCAAGATGATCTCAGTATTTATGTATTGGCACCAACATTCCATGAAAAATAAATGGCTTATCTTAGCAGGTCTTTCATATTTGTAAGAAGTCATTTCACTTCATCCTTTTTTCAGATTAAGGGCTATCAAGATCTTTTGTATACTTAAGATGCTTGCATTCAGTTAATTTCTACATCATTAATTCACTATGTCTGCCTATTTTGTTTTAAATTACTGTGTTTGTGGAGATAGATGTTTATTTCATTAAGATGTTAAAAACATTTTCCTTTGAAATGAGTATCTGAGCAAAAGCTACTTGGTCCTCTTTCTTGATCAGAGTTGGTCACACTCGTAAAAGGTATCGTAAGTCTGGAAATACCATAACCAAAATGTTTGCTCTATTTTGTTTCTTTTTTTTTTTTTTTACTAGCTTATTTTGTTTTCATATACTCTAAGACAGATTGTAAGGATATGCCTCTCCTCATGCACTGCTTATTCACCTCTCCTTTCATTGTGTTGCTTTCTCATAGACACACTATACTTATTTTCAAACTAAGATTTCATTAACTTCCATTCCCCACAAACATAAATTGCTACTCTCTACCAGTCATACAAAGTCACATAAAACCGACAAATATGAGGTAGTTGGTTGCCTATATTTCGGCTTTCCCATTCACAGTACACTAAAGTACTCATGGAATCTGCAATTGGTATTTAGTGAGGAAGTATGAAAAATGACTTGCTAAGAATTTAGAGAACAGAGAAGAAAACACACATATACACATGCTAATATGAATGGCTATTTCATTCTCCTCAAGAAGCTTGCAATCAAGGATGCATAAGATAAAGATTGAAAGAATGGTGTGAGGAAATTTTTCTTAAGGGATCTTAGAAAATCTACTAGAACCCTGCTACTCAGTGTTGTCTTCAAACCAACAGAGTTAGTGTCCCTGGTAACTTGTTAGAAATGAAGAATCTCAGGGCCTGCCCCAAACCTATTTAACCAAATTTTCCATTTTAATAATATCCATTGTTATTAAGCTTTGAGAAGGTTTGTGCTGGAGGTACCAGGTTCTAAGATGAGATCAAAAGTTTATGTGTGGAAATGAAGGTATGGGAGTTACATCTTAAATATCGAAAGAAAGAGGGATGAGGCCTAATATCAAAATCACACTGGTTGTACAAAAAAAAGCATTGTCTTATCCATAGCTTACTCTATTTGATGGGTTATGAGTAGACCATATGGAACGATATCAGAATGATCAGCTTGTCTTTAATATCTGATTGAGTCATAAAATGACATATTTTACTAGACAATGTTGTGTATTATACATATTACTACACAAAGTATTAATACTATTAAGGTTTTGTTTTTTTCCTAGGAATAAATTTGCAAGTTACAAACAGAGACTGTCAGTCTATTTGGGCTGCTATAACAAAATACCACAGAATGAGTAGTTTATTCTCACAGCTCTGGAGGCTAGCAAGTCCCAGATTAATGTATCTGGTGGTCACTTTTTCTGTGTGAGCTCTCTTCCTGGTTTATACATAGCCAGTGCCTTCTTATTTTCTACCACTTAAGGCAGAAAAGGCAAGGGATCTCTGTGGTGTCCCAAAAAGAACACTAATCCCATTCACGAGGGCTCTATGCTCATGACCTTAGCACTTTCCAAAAGCATCTTAGGGGGTTAGACTTTCAACATACCAACGTGGTGGGGGGACACAAATATCAAGACTATAGCAAATACATTCAGAAGTATTATCCAGCTCTATTCTCTACTTGTTTTAATTATCTATAACTCTAATAGTTCTGGTGATAATAGAAATCATAAAGTTTATAATTGAGAAATGGTGGTCACTTGGTTTCTTTTCATCTGCCAGTATTGAGATACAAGAATTTTGTTTTTACTCTATAATATTAAATTATATGAATTTAGATTTTTGTCAGAAGCTTTCTTTTTGGCCACTCTACCAGAGAAAACTGAGTGCTATGGAAAATGAAAGGCCTTCAGTTAATATAAAAAAGGAAATCTTAGCTGATAAAATGTGTGAGTTGATGGAGGGAGCTGTGAGGATATGCTCATTAATTTTGTGTAAAAATTTGAATTTCTAATAAGCCACATTTATGCTTTCTATATTCATATGTCAGTATAATACTCCTATAGGGGGGTGTGTATAGCATATATGTGAAAAGTAAGATGATTCATTTTCAGAAATACCAAATAAAAGCTGTGTTACCTAGTTAACAATAGGTTTACAACCTATTGGAAATGTGTACAATCACTCTGTCTCCCCACATTGGAGTCCCAAACCCTTAGACACTTCGCTTCCTGGTTCTTATACCCCACTCCATTTTGCAGGCTTATTTTTCACGGGCTTTGCAATGAGCATACACCAAAGAACTGAAGTCTCTGTGTCACCTCAAGGAATGTGCATTTGTTCCAGTCAGACTACTTTTTGCCTTACATGGGCATAGGCAACTTTCAGGTAATGCTGTAACCTCTGTAGTACTCAACCAATGAAGAACCAGGGAGGGACTTGCACCCTAGGAGATAAATTGCCTGCTGTAATTGCCCTTAGTGTGCCTGTCCATCAGACACCCACTCTTGCAAGAATGTTGTTTAAAGCCTCACTTCAGTGTGCTCGGGGTCTCTGTGTCCCTCTTTTGATTGGGTCAGTGAGCTTATTTCTCACAACATATATATTTGATAGCAATAAAAAAAAGGAGCTTTTAAACTGAAAAGGTTTTATTTTCTAAGTTGAAAAGATTTTACATATATTGTTAACAAATAAGTACTTAGTCAAGGCCTACTTGAGGAAGAGATTATATCATTGATAGGAAGTAGTTACCCAAACACATGCACATTTCCTTTTAAGTGAGTAGACTAACAATTTGAATAAGTGATAATATGTCACCATGTCTAGCAAAATGTATCATAGTCACCTGTTTTGATCTGCGTTTTGACCTATATACATGTCTAGAAGTGAAGTTAATAATCACGTTTCATAGATCTAGATCTTCCCTAAGAAATTATACAAAACAAAGATGCTACTAGAAAATCCGCCATCTCACTCAGTTCTAAATTCAATCCAAGACATATGCTCTGCACACAAATTGATGTGAAAATAGGGTTCGGGAGCAAATGGTCAAGAAAAATTCTTGAGACATCTATGGTTTTATTAAAATAGTGGACAGGACCCATGGGTAGAAAGAGCTGCACTCTAGTTTCAAGTTGCAAGGGGGTTAGAGATAGCATAAGTCTCTACGAAATTTGGAACCAAGGTTTCCAGGACTTTGAGGGGCTCTGTTGTCAGCCAGAGGAAAAGATCATTTGAGACTGTCTAGTAAAACCTTAGTCATGAGACCATTCAGATGTATATATCAGTGGGCCACATGTTTGGAGGATGATTGCTCACATATATCTTGTGGTGTGAGTAGAGATAAAGGAAATTTCCAAGGAGATTTTTACAGCATCCTGGAGGTTGGGCTGATGTGAAGCTAAGGTTGCCTTTTGCCTCCAGCAAAGTATTAACATTGAGGCAGCTAAGCTCCTTGAGGAAGGTAACTCTGCTTATCTCAAGTACTTGTCAATGGGCTGCAAGTTAGAATAAAGTTTAATTCTTTTTCTTTTGCCTTTGTTCTCCACATCATAAATGATCCAAATATTGGCCTAAGTAATTAAGATACCAAAATTAATATAATGGCTCTGTCCTCAGGAAAACTATTAAAGGAAACAAGTATATTTAATTAATTATTACACAAATAAGGCTAATTTGAAACTGAAATTATTAATTTCCTATGAGAAAACAGGAAACTCTTGACAGAGAATATAGTATTTAATGATTGTCTTGAAGGTTTGGTAGGATATCAAAGGTCAGAAGAGAGAGGAAGACTTTTCTGTTCATTAACTTGACAAAGTCCAAGAACTGTGAGCAATCATGGCACGTGTAGGAAATGGCAAAATTCTGAAGTTACCAGTGGGAAAAGTGTGTTAAGAGGAGAGATGGGGAAAAAAAGAGGAGAAGAAAACAATGCTGAAAATCAGTGAATGGGTTTAGGGAGTGTATTACAATAGGAAATAAGTGTTTGGTCTTCGTCCCTGTTCCTGGCACATAGCTCCTAAAAGCCTTGGAATTTCCTAGGTGATGCATGCAATAAAGGTGAAAGGACAGTCTTTTTAATTCCTAACAAACCCTTTCAACCAGATCTGAATTTATGTTAATGAAATGACTTTTGAAAAGCCCCAGGAATGAGGCCTTATTGCCAGGGACTATGTGATTACAGGGTTGGATCTTTCAGCCCCAACTCCAGGGTGGGGAGAAGGGCTAGAAGTTGAATACATTACCAATGACATAATTCAATCAACCATGCCTATGTAATAAAGCCTGCATAAGAAACTCGTACTGAAGGGGTTCAGATAATATCTGGATTGCTAAACATGTATGGTATTGGGTGAGCAGCACTCCTGGAAAGATTTAGGAGCCCCTCTGGACCCCTTCCCATATACTTTGCCCTATGTATCTCTGCCATTAGGCTGCTCCTGAGTTATATAACCTTTTATAATAAACTGCTTATTTGGTAAGTAAACTTCTAGGAAATTATGTGAAGGTGGTGAGAATTTAGGATTTAAATAGTCATTAAGTAGCCAGTTGGTCAGAAGTACAGGTGACAACCCAGACTTGTGATTGGCATCTAAAGTAGAAAATTATGGAAAGAGCCTAAATGTCCATCAACTGATGAATGGATAAAGAGGATGTGGTTTATATACACAATGGAATACTATGTGGCAATGAGAAAGAATGAAATATGGCCTTTTGTAGCAACGTGGATGGAAATGGAGAGTGTGATGCTAAGTGAAATAAGTCATACGGAGAAAGATACCATATGTTTTCACTCTTATGTGGATCCTGAGAAACTTCACAGAAGTTCATGGGGGAAGGGAAGAAAAAAAAAGAGGTTAGAGAGGGAGGGAGCCAAAGCATAAGAGACTCTTAAAAACTGAGAACTGAGGGTTGATGGGGGGTGGGAGGGAAGGGGGGGTGGGTATTGAGGAAGGCACCTGTTGGGATGAGCACTGGGGGTTGTATGGAAACCAATTTGACAATAAATTTCATATTTAAAAAAAATAAATAAGATAAAAAATATACTACTGAAAAAAAAAAAGAAAGAAAAAAGAAAGAAAAAAAGAAGGGAGCAGTCTTTACCTCTACGGTCTGCTCTAATTCTGGCAGTTAGTATCCACATTGAGTTAAATTGTAAAACACCCAGTTGATGTCCACCAAAAATTGGAGAATTGCTTAGTGTGGGAAATCCCACATAGCTAGTGTCAGAGTATTGAGTGTGGTAGTAATAGAAACTAGAGTAGGAAATGTTTTTTTTTTTCTTTCAGGTAAAAAATTCCTACAAATAAGCAGCTATGTCAAATGTTGTGATAACGGAGGCGAGATATCATAATAATGTATTTTATTTAAATGGGTTCAATAGAAAATGGAGAGAAATTGGAGATAGTATAAGTGTTTTTCAAGGAGTTGAGCTATAAAGGGAAAGAGAAAAACAGAGTGATAGGAGAAAATGGGTTCAAAATATTTACCGTGGTTTGATTGTTGTGAGATATAAAGATATGTTGGTTTTCTGATAGGAATAATGCAGGAAGAAGGGAAATACTGATGATGTCTTTGGGCGCATGATGAAGAATGAGGAGCTCTGTAGTGCTTTGGCAGTAAAAGGAGATGGACCTTAGTAAATGGGCCCAGATGGATATTGCTGGGTAAATCATAATACAAAGAGTGAATGAGAATGGAAATTCTTGTGTTGGTGCACCTGGCTGGCTCAGTTGGAAAAGCACGAGACTCTTGATCTCAGGGTCCTGAGTTCAAGCTCCACGTTGGTGCAGAGATTACTTAAATAAACAAAACTTTAAAAAAAGAAAGAAAAAAGAATAGCATAGTGTCAGTTTATAATGAGGATGAGGAGATTGTTGGAAATTTTAGCTTTTAGAAATGACAGAAAATATGAAATCCTATTTCATATCTCACAGAAAGGATAATGGACTAACCATCAAAATCCTCTCTGGGGGATCAATTATTAAAGTGACCTTAGTAGGGGTGCCTGGGTGGCTCAGTCGGTTAAGCGTCTGACTTCAGCTCAGGTCATGATCCCACAGTTCATGGGTTCGAGCCCCGCATAGGGCTCTGTGCTGGCAGCTCAGAGCCTGGAGTCTGCTTCTGATTCTGTCTCCCTCTCTCTCTGCCCCTCCCCAACTCACACTCTGTCTCTCTCTCTCTCTCTCTCAAAAATAAATAAATGTAAAAAAATTAAAAATAATAAAATGACCTTAGTAGTAGTATTGTGCATTATTTTGGGGGACAGTGCAACTAAAAGACGAATGGGTAAGCCATTAGATGTAAGTAGGTTGTATGGCATAAACACTGCAAAAGGAAGTCTAGAAGTCAAGAGTATATGAAGAAAGTTCAAAATGATTGAAAACAGCAGAAAGCTAAAAAGGGAATAAAGTTCATGGGGAAGATGATAAGAAGTGAATAAAAAGTGTTTGTGTCCTTGGATTTAAAATTCCATTTGAATTAAACATTTGCTGTCAGTGGATTTGGAAAAGCATTGGTATGATAATGGAATGGCTGAAGTAGGATGGAAGGCAAGACCATTGGAGGAAATTTGATCATGTAACTGAAAGTAGTACAATTTACACGGATATTGAAATTATCAAGAGTAAGAATGGGGGTATTATTGGAGAGAGGATAGTGATCCAGGAAATTAATATTCAAGGAACGAAGAGATGACTACAAGGTGTAGTACTAGGAGACAGAATGCTTATGACATGAGATTGAAACTAGAGAAAGAAGATGAAGGAAATATTGACAGAAGAGCTTAAAGAGTAAGGAGGCTTTTATTACTGACCTTGAATTTAAGGTAGCACAGTGGGAGATAAGGAAATGGAGAGATGTAGCACATGGGGAAGAGAAGAATATGTATGGGATAATCAACTACAGTCCAGAGAGTAAAGTATGACCTCTGATTCTGTGTTTCTTGTTACAGGAAAAAGAATGACAGAGTATATCTCCTAGGTGTCAAGAGAGAAGGAAAGGTTGGAGAAATCTTGTCAAAACCGAGGATGAATTCTGAGGCCCTCATCTAATGTTCCTGACTGAGGTTTGGATTCCTATAGAAAAATATTATTACTTTTAAAATCAGTCAAAGGGACACAGCTATCTTAGCATGAAAAACACTTTCTTTTAAGTTTAGAAAATATAGAAAAATATCTCTAGGACTTTGTAGTAGACAAAGGTGAATTAAACAGGCACAAATCATAAAATGAAAAATGAAAACATGTGCCTACCTTATTCTTCAAAATTCAGTACTTGAACAAGTAAAGAGATAATTTGCAGGCTGAGAGAAGACATTTCCAATAGTTATGACCAGCAAAGGGCTCACAGCTAGAGTACTTAAAGAATTCTGACAAAAAGCATAAGAAAATTATAAACTATAGAAGAACAGGAGAAAATACAAATAGTCAATACATTTAGGAAGATATCCGAGGGGGGAAAATGTTCAAGTTATTTAGAAAACAAAATTAAAACCACAAGCAATAGGAGAATGATTTATAGCCCAAACCCTCTGTTTGAGTAAGTATAACAGTTTCACAGTATTAAATGTTGTAAGGATCTGGACCAAGTGTAAATCTTTTTATGGTGAAAATAAAACTAGTACAATCATATTCAAAATATATCTGCAATATCTAGTAAAGGTAAAGGTCCCAGTGTTTCATGACTATAAAATCCTACTCTACATATATCTTTTTGAGAAACTCTGACACATACATATGAAGCAGCATTGTTTATGAGAGCAAGGATTTGGGGGGTCTCTCCAAACTGGTTCATCTCCAGAAGGCCCTTGAATACCAGTGATCCAAAAGCTCCTCTAAAATATGGTTTGTTAATTGCTCCTGTTGTAAAGAAGAAAAACAGTTTTCTCAGTATAATCTTAATTAGGCCATCCAACAATCTGTCTACTTTATCTGAAACTATCCAATATGTCAACATTCACCTGTCCTCAACTGTTATTCCTACATTTATTCCAACCTTAAAGACACTCTCACTTCCCCATGTTCCCTCTCTTTATCATTCTGCCTCCCCCATCATGTTCTGACCCTCATTGTTTTTACACACCCTTCCTCAAACCTGTTCAGATTTTCCCCCCTCCCCAATTTCCCAAAGTTACTCAAAATGTTGGTCCTGCTCCTCTAGGATTCAGACCCAGGGAAGGGAAGTTAAATGACTTTAGCTGCCTTCTCCCCAGCTAATTCTAAGCCATGGTCTGTATCTGATTTATATGCAACAATAAAGGACTCCCTTGACCCACCATCTAGGAGGGATTTTCTATAAAATTGAGAGATGGGAGAACATTTCCATCAAAAGCTAATATGAATTCTATAATACATTCCATTGGACAATTATTTCCATAAACCCTGGATAGCCTCCCCTGAGACAGATTAAAAAAAAAAATTATGGCAATTGTGCCTATTGGTATGTATTGGACTGGATCCTATTTTCTAGGTAATCTTGTTATCCCTTATCAAATCTTCAAGGAGAATACTTCCTTTCTTCACTTTACTCTGTCTGTGACCTCTGATCTTTCCAGATACTAGTGATCCTAAAGGTCTATAAAGTGTATTACAAGTTTAGGTATAAAATTCCTATAGAGATCCTAAAGGTCTATAAAGTGTATTACAAGTTTAGGTATAAAATTCCAATATTAAAAGCAATCTATGAACTTCCTTTCTTGTCATGTTCCTAAAAAGCCAGAGTAAGAGCCTAAGAAATTGGGAGTAAACCTAAAAGACTTGACTATCATTGCAGATCATTTATGGCCAGTTTGTGCTTATAGGCTCTACATGAGCCACTCAGAAAGTTCACTGGAAATCCTGCAATTTGTATACCCTGCTCTGGGAAATTATCAGAACTCTGGACAATCTTACCACAAATAATCAACAGCATTACCATAGACCTATAAGAACTGTAGTGAATGGTCCTCTATAATCATACAATATTAGACATGATTCTGGCTTCCTAAGGATACACTGTGAAGTAGTTCTGCTGACTGCTCTGTATAAGTTCTCCGAAAACACTCCGATGTCTGTGCCCTCACCACTACCATCCTTACTCTACTATTTAAGGACACTTTGGGCCCAATATTCTGAAGACTCTTGACTAGCTCCCTGCAAACCTCAATCTTTTAACTCTTACTCAAACTTTAATACTAATTATTTTTAGTATATTCTTTTCTGTGTGCATGTGTATGATGTGCTTCTCCCCAGCTTTACTGAGCTGTAATTGAGCAATAAAAATGTAAGATACTTGAAGTGTATAATGTAATGGCTCAGGAACTACTTTTATATTTTGCTTCTCTGAGCTCAATTTTTTCCCCCAATTTCACAAAAAGTGATACCATGAGCTATTTGTCTTCCTCTGTCTGGCTTATTTTGCCTAGTATAGTGCCCTCCAGTTTTATCCTGTACCATGCCACACATGACAGCAATTTTTTTTTTCTTTAAAGACTGAATACTGTTCTGTAGTGTATCTACACACACACACACACACACACACACACACACACACACTGATAATACTACCCATTCATCTGTTGATGGAAACCTAGATTGGATTATTTATATATTATGGCTCCTATGAACATTAGAGTACAGATATTTCTTCGACATAATGATTTTGTTTCCTTTGGAAATATACTCAGAAATAGAATTCCTGAGCCATATGATGGTTCTATTTTTAACTTCTTGATGAACCTCTAGTATTTTCTATAGTGGCTGTACTAGTTTTCATTCCCAGCAGTGTATAAGGGTTCCCTGTTCTTGACATTCCTAACAACATTTGTTATCTCTTGTCTTTTTAACATTTTTAAAAATATTTTTGAGTTTTGAGAGAGAAAGAGAGGGACAGAGAGAGACACACACATGGAATCTGAAGCAACCTCCAGGCTGTGAGCTGTCAGCACAGAGTCCAGTGTGGGTCTCGAAACCACAAAGTAGGAGATCATGACTTGAGCTGAAGTTGGACACTTAACTGAGTGAGCCACCCAGGCACCCCTCTTGTCTTTTTGATAATAGACATTCTAACAGGTGAGGTGGTATCTCATTGTGGTTTTCATTTGCATTTCCCTGATCATGAGTTATGTAAAACACCTTTTCAAGTACTTGTTGATCATTTGTATGTTTTCATTGGAAAAATGTCTATTTAGGTCCTTAGCCCATTTTTCTTAAGGTTTTTCTGTTTGTTTTTTAGCTATTGAGTTGTAGGAGTTCCTTGTATATTTTGGATATCACCCCCTTATGTGGTTTCCAAATATTATTTCCCATTCCATAATTTATCTTCTCATTTTGTTGATGGTTTCCTTTACTGTGCAGATTATTTTTAGTATGAGGTAGTTCTGCTTGTTTATTTTTGCTATTGTTGTCTTTGCTTTTTTGTCAAATCCAAAAAATCATTTCCAAGACCAGTGTTAAGGAGACTACCCCCTATGTTTTCTCCTAGGTGTTTTATGGTTTCAGGTTTTACATTTAAGTCCTTAATCCGTTTCAAGTTAATTTTTGTGACTAGGATAAGATAGGGGTCCAATTTTATTTACTTGCCTGTGGCTTTCTAGTTTTCCTAGCACCATTTATGGAAGAGACTACCAATTTCTAACTGTATATTCTTGGTCTCTTTATTGAAAATTAATTGACCACATTCATGGGTTCATTTCTATGCTCCCATTATCTTCATTTAATCTATGTATCTTTTTTTTAATGCCAATGCCATAATGTTTCAATTTGTAATAGCTTTGTAATAATGTTTGAAATAAGTAAATGTGATGCCTCTAGCTTTGTTCTGCCTTCCCAAGATTGCTTTGGTTTTTTGGAATCTTTTGCCATCCATACAAATTATAAGATTTTTTCTATTTCTCTGAAAATGCCATTGAAATTTTTATAGGAATTACATTAAATCTATAGATTGCTTTGGTTAGTATGGACATTTTAACAATATTCTTCTAATCCATGAGCATGAAATACTTCTGTATTTGTGCCCTCTTCACTTTCTTTCATCATTGGCTCATAGTTTTCAGCGTACAGATGCTCTCCCTCCTTGGTTAAAATTATACCTATTTATTATTTTTAATACTATTGTGAAAGGGATTGTTTTATTTCTTTTTTAGTTTATTGTTAGTATGTAAAAAAACAACTAATTTTTGTATATTAATTTTGTATACTGTGACTTTACTGAAATTGTTGATTTGTTCCAACAGTTTTTTGGTGGATACTTAAGTTTTTTTGTGTATATAATGTGAATTGTCAGGGTAGTTGACAATGTTATCTGCAAACAGAAACCATTTGCTGCTTCTTTTTCCAATTGAATGACTTTCTTTCTTTTTCTTGCCTAATTACTCTGCCAAGGAATTTCAGTACCATGTTGGAAAAAGTGGTAAGTGGCATGTGATTTTTCACAGTAGTCTGTTATAATCCTTTGTATTTCTTTGGTGTTGGCTTTTACTTCTTCTCTTTCATTTCTGATTTTATTCATTTGTGTCCTTTTTCTTATGAGTCTGGCTAACAGTTCCCTAATTTATATTTTTAAAGAACAAGCTCTTTGTTTCATTGATGTTTGGGGTTTTTTTAGTCTCTTTTTTATTTATATCTGCTCTGATCTTTATTATTTCCTTCCTTCTACCAACCTTGGACTTTGTTTGCTCTCCTTTTTCTAGTTCCTTTACGTAAGGTTAGATTGTTTGAGATATCTTTTGTGTCTTGAGGTAGGCTGGATTCCTTTAAGTTTCTCTCTTAGAACTGTTTCATTGAACCCCAAAGATTTTGGACTATGGTGTTTTCATTTGTCTCCATGTATTTTCTATTTCTTCTTTTATTTCTTTGTTGACCCATAGGCTATTTA
This sequence comes from Panthera onca, assembly GCF_046562875.1. Classification (NCBI taxonomy): domain Eukaryota; kingdom Metazoa; phylum Chordata; class Mammalia; order Carnivora; family Felidae; genus Panthera; species Panthera onca. The sequence goes on along the minus strand of NC_138339.1, from coordinate 73,819,095 downwards.
GTAGCATGTTGTTTAGCTTGTACATGTTCAAGTTTTTTCTAGTTTTCTTTTTGTGATTGATTTCTAGTCTCATACCATTGTGGTTGGAAAAGATGCATGATATGAATGCAATCTTCTTAAATTTATTGAGACTTATTTTTCGGCCTAACAAGTAATGTTCCATGTACACTTGAAAAGATTGTTTTTTGTTGTTTTTAGATGGAATGTTCTATATATATCTGTCAAGTCTACCTAGTCTAATGTGTCATTCAAAAATGCTGTTTCCATATTGATTTTCTGCTTGGATGATATATCTACTAATGTAAGTGAGATATGGAAGTCCCCTACCTACTGTTGTATTTCTGTCTCCCTTTATTTCTGTTAATATTTGCTTTATATATTTAGCTGCCCCAATGTTGGGTGCATAGATGTTTATAATTGCTATATCCTCTTGTTGGATTGACTTTTCTATCATTAAAGGTAACACCTTTGTTTTTTTTGGCTGTTAGTATAGTCTTTGTTTCAAAGTTTTGTGTTTTGTTTTTTTTTTTTTTTTCTGATATAAGCATTGTTGCACTGGCTTATTTTCTTTTTTGCTTCTATTTGCATGGCATACATTTTTCTAACCTTTGACTTTCAGTCTGTATGTGTATTTATAGGTCTGCAGTGAATCTCTTATAGGCAGCATATAAATAGGTCTTTAAAAAAAATCTGTATTTGGGGCATCTGGGTGACTCAGTTCGTTAAGCTTCCAACTCTTGATATCAGCTCAGGTCATGATCTCACGGTTCATGAGTTTGAGCCCACCATCCGGCTTTGTGCTGACAGTGCAAAGCCTGCTTGGGCTTCTCTCTCTCTCTAAAAAAAAAATAAACTTAAGAAAAACATTAAAAAAAATAAAAATAAAAAATCTAGTCTGCCACCCTATGGCTTTTGACTAGAATCATTTAGACAATTTACATTTAAATCATTAATAGGTAGGTACTTAATGTCATTTTATTCATTGTTTTCTTGTTGTTTTATAGGTGTTCTATGTTTCTTTCTTGCTCTCTCCCCATGTGATTAGTGACTTTCTGTAATGTTATGCTTGGCTTTCTATTTTTTGTGTATCAGAGGGTTTGAGTTTGTGGCACCATGAGATTGATATCTAGGATCCCCAAAATATAGCAATCTATTTTAAGTTGATGGTCTTTTAAGTTTGAACAGATTAAAAGAACATTTTTACTCCCTCCTCCACATTTTATGTAAATGTTTTCATATTTTGTATCTTTTTTATCTGTCATTTTCTTCTAATTAGGGTTTCTTTTAAGCAGAAAAGTCCCTTCAACATTTCTTGTAAGCCCAGTGTGGTGGTGATGAATTTCTTTAACTTTTGTTTGGGAAATTCTTTATCTTTGCTTCAGTTCTGAATAACAACCTTGCCAAGTTCAGTATTCTTGGTGGTAGGTTTTTCCTTTCAGGTCTTTGAATATATCATGCCACTCCCTTCTTGCCTGCAAAGTCTCTGCTGAAAAATCAACTGAGAGTCTTATGAAGTTTTCCTTGTACATAACACTTTGCTCTTTCTTGCTGCTTCTCTAATTTTCCCTGCATCTTTAAACTTCGGGATTTTAATTATTAGGTGTCTTGGTCTGGACTACCTTGTGTTTGTCTTTTTGGAACTTTCAGTGCCTCCTCAACCTGGATGTCTGGTTCCTTTGCCAGGCTGGAAAATTTCAGGTTATTATTTCTTCAATAAGTTTTCTGCCCTTTCTATTCTCCTTCCAGGACCTCTATAATATGAATGTTCACTTGATGTCTAAGAGATCCCTTAACCTATCCTCATTTTTTGAATTTTCTTTTTGCTGTTTTGCTTCCCCTTACCCTATCTTCCATATCACTGATTAGTTCTTCTCCATCTGCTAATCCATTGTTCAACCCCTCTAGCATATTTTTCATTTCAGTAATTGCATTCTTCCATTCTGATTCTTTTTTATATTTTCTTTTTGTTGTTGTTGTTGTTTAACTTCTCACAGAGTTCTTCCACTTCTCTCTCCAGTTGGGTGAGCATCTTTATGACTATTACTTTAAACACTTTATCAAGCATATTGCCTACCTATGTCACATTTTTTGTCTTGTTCTTTGTCTCAGTCTTTTGTCTGGAGCATATTTTTCTGTCTCCCCATTTGTTTGACTTTCTGTTTCAAAAATGGCAAAACAGTTATCTCTCGGAAACTTGAAGAAATGGTCTTGTGTATGGTTGTCTTCTGTGTAGACTGTGTGTGCCTAGTGATGTTGGCTGGCTGGAGTAGTGTCTGGCAAGGGTGGAGGGTCTCTGGGTATTACATGCTGGAGCTGCCCAGGTGGGATGGCCAGAACTGAAGTGGGTGTGGGTTGGAGTCATCTTAGGCCTCACTGTGCAGAGGGTTCCCTGGCAAGACAGCTGAAGTTGAAGTGGGTACTTTCCTGAGGGGCTTGGGCATGGGTCAGGCAGAGGGTTCTCAGGGTGCTCAATGCAAGGGGCACCCTGTTGCTGAAGCAGGCATGAGCCAGGATGTTCAAGTGTGCTCTGTTCTGCGGTTGCCTTAGCAAGCCATCTGGAGATGAAGTGGGGACAATCTGGGATGTTCGGGGGGGCTTTGCACCTTTGTCACCTTGGCATAATGGCTGCAGCTGTAGTATGACCAGGGGTGGTCAGGTGTGTGCTGTGGCTGCCTTGGTGGGATGATGGGGGCTGGTCTGATCTAGGGGCGCATGGTAACTGAGGAAGTCGGCTGGCTTTGGTGCTTGGAACCTGCCTTGCTTCACTCCATGCTATTGATGTGTGTTGGGGGGGGGGGTGTGGGGGGAGTAGTTTGCCTGCTCCTAGGGAACCTTGTGCTCCTTGAAGAAGCAAGTTGGTTATGGTACCAGATTCTGCTACAATCTACACTATCAATGTGGTTGAGGAGAATAAGCCACAACACTCACCAGCCCCTATAACCTGGAGAGAGTTCCAGTAGTTCCCCTACCATTTGGTGAGGTTCTAAGGCTGGATCTTTTATATTCTAGATGCTTTTTTAAATGGCAGCTTAACTGTGCTGGAATGGGCTCACAATCTCAGTACTATCCCTCCCCACTGCAGTTTGCAGCACTGTGGTTCTGGTTCCCTTTGTTACTATGTCTCTTTTTCTGTTACTTTTCTCTATGTGGTCTGTCTTTTGTGATGCAGCAGCTGTCCAGTCAGCTTTAAGTTCTTTTTCAGAAGGAATTACTCTATAAGTAGATGTAGCTTGGGTATGTCTATAGAGGAAGTGAATTCAGGGCCCTTCTACGTTGCCATCTTGGACCAGGCTCCCACCAAATGTAATCTTTAAAGGGAAAGCCACCATGCTATGCATTTTCAGAGTGCAGGGGGGAACATGTATTTTTAAAGATATCGTTAATACCTAGAAATTCCACAGTACGCCCCATACAGCAAGGTTGTGGGGATTTCCCTGCCTTTTGATATTTGTTTTATTTTTTAGGAAGAGACAGAGTATGTGAGTGGGGGACAGGGGCAGAGGGAGAATGAGAGAGACTCCCAAGCAGGCTCATGGGACCTGATCTCAAGACCCTAGAATCCTGACCTAGACCAAAATCAACAGTGGGATGCTCAACCGACTGGGCTGCCCAGGTGACCCCCTTCCCTCCTTTTAGATAATCAACATGTGGTAATCACAGAACCTTGCCTTAGGCCCAGGTGAAAACTTACATCTTAGATGCATATAGTTGACTCTTTTTTTCTTTATAGTAATTCAGCGTTAATCAAAAAATCAAGATCAGCTCTGGCAAAGCATATGTTATTTGAGAATTATTGGAGCTTGAGTAAAACAAAGATTTAATTTTAAGGGCACTCATTTTGTAGATGATGTAATGTAAGCCCCTAAAACAAATGCATTTATCATATTTAACACCTGTACTCAGCATTTATCACTTTACTGTGGCATATTACTATTATATTCTCAACAAAAGTGTTACAGAAGCCAAAATATCATACCTTACTAGTGTCGGGGCTGGCACTATAATGCAAATCTCCTAACTTCTAAAAAGATCTCTTAAATTCTTTTTTTTTTTTTCCTTTAAAATTCAGGAGACGGAATTTCTTCAAATCTGACCTATCAAGCTCTGTTGTGGTCCTGAGGCTGGCTGTAAAAATCACGTGGAAGACAGATTAATCTTTTATTAAAAGAATTACCTTTTAACATTTTAAGCACCTAGTGATTTCCATTTTACCTCTGTGAAAAAAGAAACCAGAGTCCACAAATGAAGTCAGTTATAGTAATTAAGAGAACCATGTCAGCAAACCAAGACGTCATACCTAACCTAACTGTAGTTTCAACCCCCTCCCAGGAAACTAACCTTTAACCAGTTAACCTGGAATTTCCTGGTCATCACTAGGAAATTTACTGATAGACCCTTCCTTTTCCCCTTAGGAGAGTGACCTTGCCTAAAACAATGTATTCTTTGCTAATAATTTCCTTTTCTCCACTCCCTCTCTACCTTAAAAAAAAAAAGACAAAAATAAAACACCTTCCTTTTCTCCAGCTTGATGGAGCTCTTTTCTATGTGCTAGATGGGATGCTGACTAATGAATCATTTTAATAAATTTTAATAAAACCAATTAGATCTTCAAATTTATTCAGCTGGATTTGGTTGTTTAATGGATTTGGTGACAGCAACAGGATCCAAAGCAAACTTCTGATGGCTTTTGGGGACAGTAAGAAACATCCTACTAACCCTCTGAGTCCACAATCTTTCTCACTGTTTCCAAGGGCTATGGGTAAGTTCCATCTCGGTTATGAGTTCCATTTTCTTTGCATCCAGCTCCCAATCTAATTGGATTTCCCTTACAGTGCAGGGCAACTTAAGTTTGCAGATAATTCCCAGGTTTTTTAGTGGAAAATCCTAGCCCTTGCCATACTGGGAATTATTAGAGTTTACCTGCCAAAGTTGGACCGGGTCCAATTTTAAAGACTGGATTGAGTCTGGGCTTGGACTGGGTCTGATTGGAGCTGGACTGAGTTCAATTTCAGAACTAAACTGGGCCCCATTTAGACCAGACTGAGTCCAGTGGGAAGCCTCAGGTGAATAAAATTTGTTTTGAATGGGATCTTTAAAAAAAATCCAGAGTTAGGCATGACACATTCTGGCACACTTGCTTATTTTATGTCTAAGAACTATGGTTGCAGAAGCCATAAATATTTTCACAAATGGCAAAATCCTACTAAGCTTGTTTTGTGCCCTGAAGAATTTGACTTGGTAACTATAACGTTGGGGGCATCAAAATAAGGCCCTGCAAAAATGCGGGTTACACTCCATTTACAGCTGCGTCCCAACCAAACTGCTGCCAACCCTCAGAGTATTTAAAGGCTAGAGTTCCAATGGCCATTAGGAAGAACAACCCAATTTGATAAGGTCATTTAGAAGTGCACGTACAAGCAGACTTCAAAATTCCAAAAATGGCTACATTGAAAGTTTCACTGCAGAAAGCTAAGGAAAAAGACACAAGAAGTACCTAATGCAAAAGATATAAGACTGACTCAGTTATTGCTCCTTTCCTCTACTCTCCTTTACTTGAGTACTGGATAAACACAAGTCCACCAAATTAATGGGTCTGAAAACACCTCCATGTCTACAAAGAAGTATCCCCTATATATCTCTGCCAGAGTTAATGAGACTCTGAGGGGTTTTCTGATAAACTCCTATCTTATTTTCCAAAAAAGCCCAGAGAAAACAAAAGTAAACAGAAACAAATGTATTCCTACACAGATAGATGGCTGTCATTCCTTTAACATCCAGGCTACCCTTCAGTTCTTTAAGGGATCAAAAGCAACTGTCTTTGTATTGATAAAACTGGAAATGCATCTCAAGAAGCAATCCAAAGTCCACCTACCCCTGTTTACCAATCCTAAAACCTTCCCTATTTATTCCTTTTATTGGCCATAAGAAACCATACTTCTTGGAAGAACTTGCATTCTTTCCCTGTGTCTTTGAGATGAAACAAGAATTACCCCTCTGAGGTTTGCAGTTTTATGAGAGGTAAAATAAAATGGGGGCGGTCCTTTGAAATTTATATGAAGGAAAAATCATGTCTTCTCTAAAAACATTAGTAGAAAACATTTGAGCCATATGAGCAGGTATCCCGAACTTACTACATCTGCCAGAAAAACAGTTTGGATCCAATGGTTATTCTCTACACTAGTGAGTTTTACATTATCATATCTCATTGCTAAAAATTTTAAAACAATAATTCTAAGATCTATGTTTACATGTGTCTATTATAGATGTGTGAATATCATTGCCAAAAATAATCTGTAAGAACTCTGTCTTTAAAATGAGCACTGGGAAATTAAGCATTTATCTCAGAAATATAATAGAAACTAACCTAAAAGTTATTCAAGTTTGTATGATCTAAGATGATTTTCATTAAATAAAAACTAGTTTAATTTGGTGGTTTAATTAATAAAGACATGTCTTAGCGTTAGCAACATTGGACATAATGCAGACATAACACTTTATTTTGGGCTTATTAGTCAAATGAGCTCATGTTATCTCTTGGAAACTTTGATGGCTGATTTGGTCCAATGCCTCATGTGGGTTTTCTAAACACAATTGTCTGGAGCAAGTGATGTAGACAGATGTGAAATAGGAGTTTTTAGGTTAACTTTTTAACAATAATTTTGTTTTATGGCGTGTCTACTTAAAAATAGTTTCCAAAATCTTTAACTTAAAACTTAAGTTAAATGATGGAAATTCAATGAATGATAAAATAATGAAACTTAAATTACTGAATATAGGTTTATCTAGTCTTGGCTTCCTTGTTACAGAGAAATTAAAGATAAATGAGATAAATTTGGGTTTGTTAGTAAAATTTTTTTGTACTTTGTACCATGAAGAAGGATGTTTCTGGAAATTATGAAATGTATTCATAAATTTGTCAACCTAAACAATGCTAGTGTAATGGTTCATAATTGATTACTACTTAGTTTTCTTAATTTTACCTAGTTTACTTAATATTAGAAATTAAAGGTTCCTAAGTTTTAAGAATTCTAATTAATATATGTGAATAAAACTGTTAGAAGTAATAAGAGAAACATGCCTGAATGCAAAGAAACAAAACAATAGAAGATAGGAATGGAAATGCATTTTTGTTGAGGGAAAAGAAAGTAATTTTATCCTAGAGCAAAGCTAGTTATTGAAAGGAAAATATACGGTAAAATCCAAATGTAAAAAAACAAAAGTTATAGATTTGTGGAAAAGGAATCTCTAAAATGTAATTTTAATATGTAATCAAGCTGGCTAAAATTAAAATAAGACTTTTAATATTATAAGTACACTGATGCAAAATTTAAATTTTGTTTTTCTTGGTTAAAAGGACAATTTTCTTAGATTATTGGTCTGCTCTTACCAAGAAATAGTAAACAAAGATTTTTCTTTACTTTTAATGTAATCTGCCTAGAAAATCAAAGATTCTGTGTTTTGTCTTTATCAGGTCTTTTTGCTAAGAACTTTGTAACCTGCCTTTACCTGTGAAGTCTGTCACTGTGGTTGTATAGATAACTAAGTATGGTTTCACAGTGACCTATGATCCTATTTAGTCAAGTATCCAAAACCAAATTATAAAGTGAAGACTTTTGACCACAAATTAACTTTGAAATATTACAGAGTGTACCTGGAATATTTCAAAGATTTGTTTTCTCATAGAAAGTTAAATGTCAAACTAATGAGGCTTATTTGATATGCTAAATTACACGGGAAGAATCATCAGATAGGTCATGCTAAACCTTCTTAGCTTGTATGGGTAAATGTGTTACAGAAATTGTAAAAAAAAAATCCTAAAATTCTGATGTATCCTGATATAATGTTATCAGTCATAATTCTATTTACTTTCTTACGATGTTTTATGCCACAAAAATAACCAATTTATTTTGTCTACTGAATTATGAGTTCTATCAGACCTTTAATGATTTCATTTTTAAATCTTTTGTCATTTACAGAAAGTTATTGTTTTACTTAGATGCTTCTACAAAAGCTTTCTACAAATGTGTTTCATCTTCAGAGAAATTTATGGGAAGGAATCTGACAAGGACTTTAGAATACAGATTTTTGATAACTTTCATATCATATCATGGGTAAGAATTTCCAGAACTAGTAGAAAAATGATTCAAGCAGAACAAGAATTAACGAGATAGGTCAAAATTGAAATGACAAAGATGATAATTTTTGTGACTTATTTTAAACATTACTGCTTATCTAATGTTTTACATTTTTAGACCTCAGGAAACCTTTTTTCTTTTCTTTCTTAAGCTATCAACAATTTACTAAGATATACCTTTGTCAACAAAAATGAAACATTTACTTTTTCTTCCTATCTCATCCCTCCAAAACTCAAAAACTCTTGAGTATTCTTTATCATGGCAAAATAGGTATTTACATAAGTTCAATGAGAATCTGTTCTCCCCATAGTAGAACACATTTGGAAATAATGGTTATATTACCAAAGCTTTGACTGGAATATCCCATAGGAGAGAGATTGGCAGCCTCAGCTATGGCAGTTTTAAAGAACTAAGGTTGACTTTACAGAGCCAATAAAGACCCTTCAATAAAAAAAAAAAATTGACCTGGTACCTTGCATAACAAGAGCTTATGTGGTCAGTCACTGTTCTTGGGGCATTTACACAAATAATCAGGCAAAGCTTAATGTAAAAAAAAATCTTAAAATGAGGGTAAATGTAAAGAGAAAAAAATACTTTTACACCTTTATATTAGTTTCTAATCCTATTAAATGTCTTTGAGGTTCTGGTATACATATAAATTGGACTATATCCTAAGTTCTTCTAGTTTCTGTAAAAATCAATGACTCTCCAAACTAACATTTCCAGTTGTTTCTCACCCTTCTGATTTGGAATCAGTAAATAAAGACTGCCCTTGATTCTCCTTGGAAGGGACTAAACCAAATGTTCCTCACTAACAGGTGGCAGCCAAACCTCAGGGACTTAACCCTTGGACATGCATCTCACAATTGAAAAACGCTCCACCTGACATACAGACTCTGGAGACCTTGCAGTCACATTGAGGAGGAGGAGAAGTAGCTGACACAGAGGTAAAAATGCATCCTTCCAAGACATTAGATTACAACTTTATACTTTAGACATGAAACCCTTTCTTTCTTTTGGTCTGGCACTGGCCTTCATCCATTTTCCCAGGCCATTGCTAATGGGGTAAACTTTGCCTGTTAGAGTACTGGATTTGTTATAAAAAACAAAACAAAACAAAACTGCCACCTTAGTAATGCCACCTTGGTTGAAAGGGTTTGTCTTTGTGACATTTATTATCTTCCTTGGGCCTATGCTTGCTTAGGTAGCCTGCAGACAGCTGGGCAGTACCTCTCACAAGTGAGCAAAGACATCTTATTGGCCATCTCCTCTGGATTTACATCATTGAGTTAGGGGAAAAAACAAACAAAAGAATCTCCATGACTTATCAGGAGGCATATATGACTCAGGATTTGCTTTCTTTCACAGGGCAATACTTCTGTGTTCAGGAGTAAATGTAAATATCATCCAGAACCTATCCTTAAATCCTGAAGATACTACAAAATTTATTGCTAAGACAATATCTGCCCAACAAAGATCCTCAAACTCTCTGGCCAAACTTGTTCTTGATAATAGAGGAACTTCTGATTATACTGTAGCTGAGCAAGGAGGAGTCTGTGCTGTGGCCAATACCACCTGCCACACCTGGCTTAGGATTTCTAGGCAAGTTGAAACTCAATTACATAGGGACCCAAGCAAGCCACTCAGCTTAAAAAAGGGACTCCTTCAGTGGGTTCTTTCTTTGACTTATCTGATTTGACTGGTGGTCTTGGGAACCATAGCTCTGAAATGCATTCCAAACATTGGAGATTATTATGATTACTGTAAACAGGAGTTCCCATAGTGTGCTGTATTCTCTCAAAAGTTTTAAATGCATGTTTGTAGCTGGTAACCACCAAGGAAACCATCTACCTGAGGATCAAAGAAAATGGCTGACTTAAAAATTGTGAACCTGAAGTTATGACCAGTGAATACCACACACATGCACACAAACACCAAAAACTTCAAGAAATACAAAGCAGTAGCTCAGAGTGGTGCTAATGCCTTATTTTTGATCACTTCTTTCAGTTAAGCTCAGAGTCATATCAAAAGAGGAGAATTGTTAAAAAGAAAACCACAGTCTCCAAATGAAGTCGCTTATGTTAGAAGCCCCATGTCAGAAAACCAAGACTTAATACCTAGCCTAAAGGTAGTTTCAACTCCCCAAGGAATGTAACCTTTAACTAGTTAACCTGGAATTTCCTGGTCATCACTAGGGAACTTACTGGTTGACACCTTCTGTTTCCCTTAGGAGACCATCCTTGCCTAAAACAATGTATCGTTTGCTAAGAATTTCCTTTTTATCTCCACTCCTTGTCTACCTTTAAAAGTCTTTCCTTTTCTTCAGCTCAATGGAGTTCCTTTCTGTTTGTTAGGTTGGATGCTGCCTGATTCATGAATTGTTTAAGAAAGCCACTTAGATCTTCAAATTTACTCAGTTGAATTTTGTTGTTCAACACCTCAGAATAGCCCAAAGAGGTAGCACTTACGCCACATCATCTCATAGATGAGGGATCAGAGGCTCAGAAGGTTGTGTCAGTTCTCAAGGTGACAGAAATAGAAGGTGTCAACAACAAATTTAATTCTGAAACTGTTTGACACCAAATCTTGCACTTATGAACACTATGCCAAGAGAAAACTTCTAGTATCCAAGTTTTTGATTGAAAACAGTTTGAATCTTAGTTTTCAATTTACTTTTAACCCTTGCTAATGAAAGAAGTATGTAAAGCTATTAAATGCCAAAACAGTCCTGTCTTATCTGTTTCTATTACTGTTAATTTGTTCCCTTAATTGTTAAAAAAACAAATTCAATTGAGTAAATTTAAAGATGATATTGGCTTTATTTAATGATTCATGAATCATGCAGCATTCTTTCTAACAAATAGAAAGGAGCTCCAAAAAGCTACAGAAAAGAGAAGGTTTTTTAAAGGCACAGAGAGGGTGGGAAAAGAAAATTTATTAGCAAAGGGTGGATTGTTTCAGGCTAGGTAACCTACTGATAGGGGACAGAAGGGGTCTTATCAGTGATTACCTCATGAGTGCTAGCCAAGTAGTTCCAGGTTGATTAGGTAAAGGTTACACTCCTGGGAAAGGCTTGAAACTGCAATTATATTAGGTATTAAGTCTTGGTTTACTGATGTGGGGTTAAGCACAAGTGATTACATATTGGGCCTGTTGTTTCTTTTTAACATTATCAAAGCCTTAACAAGATATTGAAGCATTTTAGAGATAAAATATAAAGAATATTAACACTTATGTACCCCAAATATAGCTTAAAAATTGAAATGTTACCAAACTGTTTTGACTCTTTACATAATTCATATAAACACAATTAATTACCTACCCCTTCCTTCACAATGTAGCCACCATTCTTAAAAAGGTGGTTATCATTCCCAAGGAATTTTATTTTAGTTTTCTTTAATTTTTTTTTAATGTTTATTTTTGACAGAGAGGGAGACACAGAATCTGAAACAGGCTCCAGGCTTGGAGCTGTCAGCACAGAACCTGACATCAGGCTCGGACACACAAACTGTAAGATCATGACCTGAGCCAAAATTGGACACTCAACCTACTGAGCCACCCAAGTGCCTCCATTCCCAAGGAATTTTAAATGAAATAACAATTTCTATATGTAGGGCCTAAAATCAGTGGATATAAAACAGTACAATCATAATAGAGGTTTTATTTTATTTTACATAATATTCTAAATATATTTTTAAATATAAACAAATCTGAACTCAGCCAAGGAAAGATTATCTGAAAAGACTATTATAATAGGGAGAACATCCAGAACTTGATATCTGCAAGTATTTCTCATACAAAGCAAATGCAAAGACTTTTATCCAGAGTAGTAAGCAGGGTTAAGCAGGGTCAGCAAGAATGAGAGGGGCAAAGGTGGTGTAACAGATAATGTTTCCTTCTGTTGCCAGCTGATCATTCGAATGAGCTTTAAAAAGACTATGTTCTACCCCTTTAGTACTACCTTCAAATGGAGAGTAAGCTAAAGTTCATAGGCCTATGGGGAGAGGGGAAGCCTGACTACATTCTGGCCAAGCCACATCAGTAAGTAAGTAAATAAGCCACATCAGTGAGTAAGTAAATTTGTGTTCACCTTGGTCGTCATCTTTATGTTTAATATGGGCAAAGTCTGTTTAAATATAATTCAAGATGGATAAGAGTTGTGAATATGAAGTTTGTAGTTTCCAGAGTTGGATTGTCCTTTGCTTTCTTTTTGGTCTTGATGGACTAGTCGTATCATCTCTTGAGCATGTTGTTGGACTATGAGTAGTTAGAATATTTAAGAGATCAAGCACTTGGGGCAGCTGGGTGGCTTAGTAGGTTGAGCATCTGACTTTTGGCTCAGATCGTGATCTCACATTCGTTCATGGGTTCAGTCTCTGTGCTGCTCTGTGCCACATCAGGTTCTGTACTGACAGCTCAGAGCCTGGAGCCTGCTTTGGATTCTGTGTCTCCATCCCTCTCTAAAAAAATAAAATAAAACATTAAGAAAAGAGAAAGAGAGACCAAGCACTTGGTGAGAACCATACCTAAGAATATAATAGAAAAGGAGTTGACCAAGGTGGCAACATAGGAGGCTCCTAAGATTCCCTCTTCCCATGGCTGCATCAAATATACATACATGGAGAGATTCTCTCTGAAAGAGACCCCAAAAATAGCTGAGTGACTCCCACACACAAAAATTAGAAAATACCCACATCAAAATTAATTACAAGACTTGATGTGCTTCTACCCAGAGACTAGGGGAGCTGGTGGACACTGCTCCTACGGGCTCCCTCCAGCCTGATCCAAGTCACCAAAAACTCCCTGGAAGGAGCTCGCATAAACATCTGCACCCCAGCTTTTGCAACTGCTGCCAAGGGACGGGTCCACAAATGTCCGATTCTGAGCTGAAGGGGTTTCTATTCATGAGTCCCCCAGGACTGTGGCAAACAAAGAGTGATTGTTAACCAGCTATCTCACTAGGGCTCAGCCCAGAGAGAGCCACCAAAATTGTCCATATCTCAGTCACAAAGGTGTAAATGTAGAAATTAATTACAAGAAAAAAACTTGAAAATTTACAAATATGTGGAGATTAAATAACTTGTCCCTGAACAACAAATGAATCAGGAAAAAAAAGGGGGGGGGCAAATAATATCTTGAGGCAGATGGGAATGGAAACACAACATACCAAAACTTATGCAATGCAACAAAAGCAGTCCTAAGAAGGACATTTATAGAGATAAATGCTATTTTAAGAAATAAGAAATATCTCAAACAACCTAACTTTATTTCTCAAACACTGGAAAAAGAAGAGAAAATTGAGCCCAGAGTTATTAGAATGAATTAAATGCCAAAGATTAGAGCAAAAATAAATGAAACAGAAACAAAAGGAAAAAGATCAGTGAAATGAGCTGTTTTTTTTTTTTTTTTGAAAAGATAAACAAAATCAACAATATGTTAGCTAGACAAACCAGGAAAAAATATGATGTGTCATATAAAATTATAAATGAAAATGAAGGCATTACAACTGATACTACACAAATACGAAGGGTCATAAAAGAATATTACTAATAATTATATGCCAACAAAGTGGACAACATAAAAAACATGGATAAATTCCCAGAAACACAAAAGACCAACACTGAATCATAAAGAAAAAGACAATCTGAAGACCAATTACTAGTAAGGATACTGAATTACTAGTCAAAAGTTTCCCAACAAAGAAAAGTCCAAGGCCAACAGACGCAAGAAAAGATGGTCAACATCACTAGTCATCAGAGAAATGCAAATCAAACCACCCTGAGACGAGGACCTTACATGTGTCAGAATTGCTAGAATCAAAAAGATAAGAGACATCAAGCGCTTCAAAAAGTTCAAATTAACTGCTCCAAAAAGATGACAGTATAGGGAATATTATTTTAAAGTGTTTCCCTCATTATAATTTAATACCACTTATCAATTTTAAAAATACTACCTTTGACAAAAAAATTATATCACTGTATAATTTACCGGTGTATTCATATGTCTATTTAGGAGTTCAGGACCATAGGCGTGCCTGAAAGGATTTTTCACAAAACAACAATAACAACAACAAAATGAAAAAAGAGAGAAACCTATCACCGTTATACAATTGAACTTTTACTATATAGAGGATGCTTAGAGTACATATACACAGAACAACAATTTGTAAAATTTTCTTATTTATAAATACATCCTTATGTACATGGAAACTTTTTTCTAGATACTTTTTAGATATTTGAGATAATTATGAAACATTGTTTCTTCACGACTATTAGTAAAGACAATATAAATGGTATTACTCCACGTGTGCTCATAAACCTTAATTATAAATGTACTGTGAAATTTTTATAAAATAAAGCCATATTGTGATTACAAAAGTTTATGTTCTTTCCAATCCAAAGCAAGCTGAACTAAATTTAGCTGTATAATACGATGTTTTTACTTTGTTTTATGGTAAACAATTCCAATAAACCATACGGTTATGCAGTATTTGTTAGGCAGTGCATATTGTACAAAAATGGTTTATCCTTTTTATTGAATTTATTCATTCCAAGCAATAGTATGTCATTTCAATAAACAGAAAAATTAAGATAAGACTGATTTAGAGAAATATTGGAAAGGGATCACTATGTAGTCCTTTAGAGGAGAATATGTTCAAATACTTGTAGAAATTTGAATGTTAAATAGTTGAATGAGTTAACTAATGAATTCAGTAAAAATGATTGACTTGTTAACACTTAGCATTGAATTTCTGTTTAGAATAATCAAAGTGGAAATTTTGAATTTAATTTTGTCAAAGGATTTGTATGTAATAAAGCAGATTTATTTGGTATATAACATCTGCCTCATTTTATTCCAGGAGTTCTAATAAAGAAGCAAGTTTTCATGATTTAGAGTATAGAATTCTAAGAAAAAAAGAAAATGTGTCTATCCTAACTACTGTATTTCATTCAAAACAATATCTGCCCAGTAGCTATCATAAAATTCATCTCTTTATAAAAGAAATCTGTTCTCTTCTATTTAGAGAATTAATAAAAACTTAAGATTTTTTTCCTAGGCAGAATTCAGTCCTATTTATATTTCTAGAAAAAAAAAATCAAGATTCTTTCTTTAGAACTTTTATTTAGCTGTTATCTCCCTCATTTTTTTCTTTTTAGTTTTTTCTAAGAAATGGCTACAATGGGATACAAACTCTAGTAGCATTTTTATTACAATTTAAATTATGATAATCCAAGGATATTCACAGAATGGAAACATAGGTGTTTGGGAATTGGCCCATTTTTTTCTATTGGCTAATTCCTCAGTGCTTTATTTTTTTTTTTAATTTTTTTAAATGTTTATTTTTGAGAGAGTCAGAGTGTGAGTGGGGGAAGGGCAGAGAGATAGAGGGAGACACAGAATCTGAAGCAGGCTCCAGGCTCCAAGCTGTCAGCACAGAGCTGGACACATGGGTCAAACCTGAACTGAGAGATCGTGACCTGAGCCCAAGTTGGACACTTAATTGACTGACCCACCCAGGTGCCCCACGTCAGTGCTTTAAATGGACATCCTCTAGTGATCCAGAGCCCCTGATACTGCACAACACTGAATGAGCATAAACTGATAACTTCACTTGACTTCACAGTTTGACAGATATATAAGTAATGTAACTGGAGTGCAGAGTTGGGTTGTTATCTTGCTCAATTGTTCTGCCTACTGGGAGGCAACCATTCTGGTGATTGATGAGGAAGGTTCTGGTACATAAAAATTATATATTCATGCTCACACTTAGGTTCTTTGGTAAAGACCAAATAGCCAAGAGAACTATTAAAGCACAGACTGTAAGTTAGAGAAGAATGTCAATTAATAAATGGAATTGATCAGGTAGGTGTTAGAGGAATCATTTAAACTCTTTGCAGCAAATTTACATGTTATTAATATGCTATTATTTTCATGTACTACATGCCATTATTTTCATGTACCACATGCCCTATTACATCTTAGTAAGGATCTTCCCTTTTCCAGATTATGATATTGCAAATACTTAAATTTGGAGAGGAAAAATTGGGACAGATGGCCATTCAATCTGTATGCAAAATGAGAAAATTTCAGTGTAATAGGAGGAAAAGTACCTGCCAATAACTCATACCATAGCATTCCCTAACTTGACTGAATACAAAGAATAAAAATGTTAATTGCACTATCATACAAATTATACTAATTAAAACAAAATAGCAAATCAACAAATAACAACAACAAGGAAATATGCCCTGAATCTAATATTAAGAATGTTGATAAAAATGATTTAAAATAGGTTGTAAAACCTGAAGGTATTTTGAATGATGATGTATGAAATGAGGTTTGGGGACAATGGTAGTCTTATTTCCTCTTAAAAACTTGAATGATTTGAGATCTTCAGGGCTGGACTAAATCCCTAATTCAGGCCAAGTGGATTTAACTAATGCCAACCCAGCAGACAGTGTTTCCAAGGGCAACATGCTGTTCCTCATACCCAAAGGGCATAAAATACAGATTAACTTATGTTCCACCAAATAATATTAGATGGTACTCTTGAGTAGTATAGTGAAAATATTCTACAAATGTATAAATTACTCTTTTCATGAGTTATATTTCCTGAATATTTGCATTATGTTTTAATTCCTCCTTAGGTAACACCAAAACAGTATTAAGCTCAGAAAGAGTACATAATGGGTCAAAAGAGTCAAAAATAACATTTAGAGACTTCTTCCAACCATAGATATCAAACCAATGAACAGGATTAACTAAAGTTAAGTACCTAGAATAGACCTCAATATATGTTAATGATAATCATGAAGTTAGTGAAGTATCTTGGTGATTTTTGTCTCATTTTGAACTCTACCAAAGCATTGAGATATTTTAAAGTAGTATTCTTTAAATTAACTTTTCTTGTCCTCTTTTATTTATTTAATTATCTGAATATACCATAAGATTGACTATCATTTTATTCTCATGTTAGTGGGTAAAGAAGCATGTTTGCAAATTGGGCAGTAAGTTAAGTGAATCCTCAGTCCATCCAAAGGCCCTTTGAATAAAAACCACAGAAATGTTTATAGCAATAACCATAAAAATATATTAACATAAATACTGTTCTTTCACAATAAAATGTATGGTCTGATGTTTTTGGATGATGTTACATCTATTCTTTATAGTGTTTTGATTTGAGTAGGTCTTCATTTTTAAATGATTATTAAATATTATTTTATTATATACCCATTGCCATATCTCAAAATTAGTATAGGATACTTTTATTACTATGCATTATTTTCAATAAGAAATACCACAGAGGATAATTAAGTGTTCTGATAAATTATAGCATATGTAGTGGACATTCATTTCCTTTCCTTTTTTTATGACACAAGCTCTGTGCCTTCAGATAGGCTAATTCCATCCAGATATTCAAGAAAGGGTTGGACTTATTTTTAAGGTAACCCTCCCATCTTATTACTTTATTTAGGAGAGTGCAGCACTGATGAATTCATGGCATACTTCTGGCCACAATTAGACATCAAAGACAGTAATATAGCAATTATACATCACAGTTAGCTCTCATAGAAAAAGTTTGATGAAACTTTTGGAGGAAGGTAAGTAAGAAGCCCATCTCCCAGAAGGATAAATATTAGAAAGAATTTCAGAATAAAGAACCCACTTTAAACATACTTGGAGCCAGCTCTCCAACTCTGTTTTCAGGTTTATACTAATGGGGGAGCCTAAAGAATCTCTTGTTGCTTAATTAAGTCTTCGGTTGCTTGAAACTAATAGCATTCTAAATGATTTTCAGTGTTTGTGAATAGAATCCTTTTTTATACTTTTGATAACTGACTAATAGTGCTTAATCTACTCTCTTAAAATTGTTCTCCACTCATAACAAAGTTAATTTGTATAAAGTAACATGCTTGTGGATTAAAAGACTTGACAGAGTGTTGTAACTGGAACTACCACTGTAATACTAGAAGTGTATAGAAATTAACTCTAACAGGGGTCGCTTGATAAATGTGTGGAAACAGGGTTATGAGCACAGAGTTGTGGATATTTGCAAGTATTAGAAGTTACTCTTAAAGGTTAAAACTACATTTTTTAAAGTTTATTTTGAGAGAAAGTGAGCGAGCATACATGTACCTGTGAGCGGGGGAGGGGGAGAGAGAGTGATAGAGAGAGAATCCCAAGGAGGCTCCTGCACTGTCAACACAGAGCCACATGCAGGGCTCAAAATTAGGAACTGTGAGATCATGACCTGAGATGAAGTCAAATGCTTAACCGACTGAGCCACCCAGGGGCCCAGTTAAAACTAATTTTTTTTTTGTTTGAAGAAAAATACTGGTTGGGAGAGACCACATCATATGTGTGTGTATGTATATACATATACATATATATATATCCATATATCCATATATATATGGATATATGGATATATGGATATATATATGTGGGGATATATATATATGGGTTAAAAGACAATATATATATAAATATATATATTATATATATAATACATATATACATATGTTTATATACATATATAAAATGAACACTCACACATTTCCATAAGACCAATCCTTGCTAACCTTCATATTCCCATCAGAGCACCCTTCGGGAAAATATAAGACCAGTGAATCATTCAGGACAAATGAACTGCAATAACACAACTCTAGACTTATAGCAAAGGTTAACATCTTGCTAATGCTACATGTCCATCATGGATGGCTATGATTCAGTCCAGCATTACCTTGACTTGGGGAGCAGGTTGATTTAGTTATCTATCAGAGAAATAGCAGAAGTAAAAGATCTGGTAAGCCAAGGGTGACACTTAAAGGATTATTAACAAGTGACAGTTCATTTTTGCCCACATTTCATTTCCCAAAGTCACATACCCACTCCTGAAGTAAGCAAGATAAAAATGTAAATCTTCCTGCAAGGAGTAGTGGACTGGGACGTGAGTCACATGGCTGAACCTAAAATCAAAGATTCACCAATGTATAATCCTCCTATAAAAAGAACTGAATATATATAACCATTAACAGTCTCTTGCAACCATTCCCATCCCTTTTATTGTTCTAACACTTTGCCCTGCCAATCAGGTGTTGCCTTTGCAATGTTAGGATTAATCTCGATGCCCAATGACTCCATTTAGGCTACAATAGGAGACTCAGATACCCTAAATCACCTACCATTCTGTGGACTCTGTCTTCTACATAGCTCTACAAGTTCTAGGTGTTCACTTTTGTGGCCTATTTATCAACTCCTGAAACTCTTCCTGTGATCCTTTAGAACTCACATGCTTTCAAAAATATTTCCTTATATCTTCAAATAAGTCTCTAAATTTCCCTTCCTTTTTCTTTCTCTACGTGGAACTTAGCTCTCTCTTGAGGACACTGCATCCCCTGCTGCCCTTCTAACTAGATAACATTTCATCTCCTATATCCATATTACCATTGGGGATTAACATAGAGTACATTTCCTTTTTGTTCTTTACTCCTATATCCAGACCATTTTGCCCACTTTTATAATTACTTTCCTACCCCATCTTTGAAGTGGGGTGGGAAGGTAATTATGTTTCATTTATTTCCCCACTCCAGGTACCCCACTTCATTACTTGAAGATTTGAGTTCTTTCTTCACTGGCAATGTCTCCAAAATACTCTAGTCACATTTTGTTTAATTTTAATATTCAATGACTGATATTTTTCATAATCTCTTCTCTCATTTACTCTATCAAACACTAATCTGAGTGCTCCAAAGGGATTTTGCAAATGTGATAAAGGTCTCTAATCAATTAGATAAGGTGAGCATCTTGAGTGAAGGTGACTTAATTGGGTAAGCCCTTAAAAGGGTCCAGGCTCTTCTTGGTAAAAGTTTAAACATGAAAGGGATTTTTTAGGAGAGATATTTCAACAAGTGGATTTGAACATGTAGGGGACCACATGTCAAGGAATGCAGGCCACCTCTATGAGCTGAAAGCAGCCCCAGATGACAGCCAAAACAATATGATAACCTCAGTCCTACAACCACAAGGAACTGAAATTTGCCAACATCCTGAATGAGCTTGAAAACAGATGCTTCCCTAGAACTTTGCCAACACCCTGGGATGTTGTTTGTCTGGGGTACCCTGAGCAGAGAACCCAGTCATGCCAACGCTTAAACTTGTGATCTACAGAATTGTGAATAAATGGGTGCTTCACACCTGGACCACCAAGTTTGTGGTCATTTGTGATGTAACAATAGAATATTAACAGTCAAACTGAGTCTTCTAAGAGCCTATCAGTTCTTCCATGACCTGTCCAGTCATCCTAAAAGCTCTCACGCACTCCCCTTCCCCAAGTGCTCTTCAGTCAACACTGACTTCTTGGCATTCTTTGAAATCCTGTGAATGTGCAAGCAAGTTCTGAACTCAGACATTTTTATTTGCTCTCTTTTCCTAGACTATTCTTCCCGAATTATCTGCATGGTTTACTCTTTCACCAACAATAGGTATTTTGTTACATACAATTTCTCAAAGAGACCTTCAGTAACCTTTTATGTGAAATCACAACTACTTTCCCACCTGCAACACGCTGCACATCCCCCTTTACTGTTCCTTTTTTAGTAGAATAGTTATCACCTCTACTGTATTACTGTGATATACATTAACCTAATTTGCTTTTATACACTATAAAAAACTTTGCTTTATTAGTGAAAGGATTTTTCCCCATGTTAAATCATGTATTCCTAATTCCTAGGAAAGTATCTAACATATAGAAAGTATTTACTGCTTATTTGTAATAAAAATGAAAAAAATCCCTTCTCTAATTCTATTGTAAATTCAGTAATCTTGGGTATAAGAGAAGGCTAACTAGAGGTTGTGGCAGTGATAACTAAATTGGGTTTCCTACCTTTTAGAATTTTGGTGACAGATTTCAGGCCCATTCATTCTATGTTTGGGGTATAAAGGTTATTTAAGGAATCTTTAAAAATAAAGCTTAAAAACAAGTTATCATAACTATTGCTAATAAATACTAGCATAAAGATATGTGAATAAACAAGTTTTATAATTATCCAGATTAGATTCTGTTTCTATCAATACCATCATGAGTGTTTCTATATACTTATTTTAATTCTAATCAATGAGCAATAAAATTGAACAATTCCAAAGCACTAATCTTTAAGTACAATATGAGATTCATAATTGGTTATGACAGAGGAGGAGGGACCAACACGGCAGAGAAGTAGGGGATCCAAAGTTCCTTCATCTCACAAACAAAGCAGTGTTGAAGCTAAAAGACTGTGAACTCCAAGAAACCAAGAGGAAAAGAGCCAGCTGCTTCCAGGGACCCACTGGGACAACCTGATAGGCCATAGGTGCATGTTTGCTAACTGGAAGAGATAAAACAAATGGAAGAGAGGGATCCCCTTTTGTGGAGAGACAAAGGGAAGAGAAAGAGTGGCTCAGGAAGCATAGGACTGTATCGGGACAAGAAAAAATATGCCATGGACCAGCATGGAGAAAGAGCCAATCTCTAACTGAGGGGCTTTCTCCAGACCCGGGCCAGCTGCCCAGATTGAGCACCTGGGGAGGAGAAGAGCCAGCCCCAAACTCAGTGGCTAGGTCAGGGGCACAGTCTGCAGTAGAAAGCGATCCCCTCCATGGAATGCTGTGGGATAGGACAGGGCCTGCCTGTGCCCGCCAGCCTAGACCATATATTGGGGCACAGTACTGGGGCACATGGAGTTCGATTCCCAGCCAACCACAAGGGCACATGAGTTGGCAGAGCAGGACAAACCACCTCATTTATGCCCATGGCACAGTGAGGATGGCTCAAACAGAGTGGTTTGGGACACCTGGTCCATGGAAGAGAGACTGGGGTGTCACCATTTTTCTTCCCATCACCAACAAGTTGGGGGTACTTCAGGGAACAGACAACAGGCCCAGGGTGGAGGAGATACCCACCTACACCAAACCATGGCCTTCCATTCCTGGTAACTGCATATCTACTGGACTGGGATTGATGCTGAGGAACCAGAAGGCCCCTCCTCCACACCAGTCCTGTTGAATTGCCTGATTTAATTCTCAGACAGTTCTTATTACATAGATATATTCTTCTTTCCTTTTCTCCTTTTTATCTCTTCCCTCCTCTAGTGTGGTTACTCTGGTTGTTGGTTTGTTTAAGCAAATGTATTTAATCCATTCCCTGATACATGTTTCACACCTCCTTCTTTATTCTCCTTTCTCTCTCTCTGGATTAAGCCATATAGTTTCTCTGGATAACTTTCTTTTCTTTTTCTTTTTCCCCACCTCCTTGATTTTCCTTTCTCTTTCTCTCTCTCTCTCTGGATTAAGCTGTACAGATTCTCTGGTCAATTTTTGTTCTTTCTTTTTCCCCCACACCTGTCATTTCTCTCTTTGTATAGGAGAAGACCTCTTTCATCAGCACCACCTCCACCCTGTTGTTTACTTGTAGCTGTTGTTCCTGGTGTTTTGCTTTTGGTTTTTTCTTTGTGCATTTGAGTGTTTTTGTTTTCTGTTTGTTTTCCTTTCCAGGGCTACTTCAAGGAACAAATCAAAGCACACCTAGTGGAGGGTTCAAAACATCACTACCACTAGGGAGATAAAGTAACCAAACTCACAACAACAGAGAGCAAGTAACTCTCTCCAAAAAACACCTCCTGAAGGGCCAGGCCCTGGACAGTGTAGGACTCCCCCTTAGTATAGAAGTGATCACAGGTGCAGGACACATAACAAGCTTTTAAAACACATAGGGGACAGAAAACCAGCCAAAATGACGGAACCGAAGAATTTTGCTCGCAAGAAATTCTGGGAAGAAATGACACCTAAAGAATTGATCAAAACAGATATAAATATAACTGAACAAGAATTTAGAATAAAAGTCATAAGATTAATTGATGGACTTGAAAAAAAAAACATAGAAGACAGCAGAGAATCTATCGCTGCAGAGATCAAGGAAATAAAAAATAGTCACGATGAATGAAAAAAAATGTTGTAAATGAGGGGCAAAATAAACTAGAGGTAGTGACAGCCAGAATTGAAGAGGCAGAGGGGAGAATAGGTGAAACAGGTGACAAAATTATGGAAAAAGATGAAGCTGAGAAAAAGAGAGATAAAAAATTCTGGATCATGAGGGGAGAATTAGAGAACTAAGTGACTCAATGAAATGGAACAATATCCATATATAGGAGTTACAGAAGAAGAAGAGGGAGAAAAAGGGGCCAAAGGTGTGCTTTAATTGTTCATGGATGAGAACTTCCCCAATCTGGGGAAGGAAACAGACAGTGAAATCCAGGAAACACAGAGAACTCCCTTCAGACTTAACTTGAATCAATCTTCTACACAACATATCATAGTGAAACTGGCAAAATACAAAGATAAAGAGAGAATTCTGAAAGCAGCTAGGGATAAAGGGCCTTAATCTACAAGTGTAGACACATAAGGGTAGTAACAGACCTATCTACTGAAACTTGGAAACCCTGAAAGGCATGGCAGGAAATTTTCAATGTGCTGAACAGGAAAAATATGTAGCCAAGAATACTTTATCCAGCAAATCTGTGGTTCAAAATAGAAGGAGAGATAAATGTTTTCCCAAACAAACAAGAACTGAAGGAATTCATCACCACTAAACCAGCCCTACAAGAGATCCTAAGGGGGACTCTATGAGTATTGCAAAGACCACAAAGGACCAGAGACATCACTACAAGCATGAAGCCTACAGATAACACAGTGAATCTAATACCATATTTTTCAATAATAACACTGAATGTAAATGGACTAAATGCTCCAGTCAAAAGACATAGGGTATCAGAATGGATAAAAAAATAAGACTCATCTATTTGCTGTCTACAAGAGACCCATTTTAGATCCAAAGACACCTTCAGATTGAAAGTGAGGGGATGGAGAACCATCTGTCATGCTACTGGAAGTCAAAAGAAAGCTGGAGTAGCCATACTTACATCAGACAAACTAGATTTTAAACTAAAGACTGTAAAAGAGATTAAGAAGGGTATTATATAATAATTATGGAGTCTATCCATCAAGAAGAGCTAACAATTATAAATATCTATGCACCGAATTTGGAGGCACCCAAATATATAAAACAATTAATCAGAAACCTAAGCAATCTTATTGGTAAGAATGTGGTAATTGCAAGGGACTTTAATACCCCCACTTACAGCAATGGACAGATTATCTAGACAGAAAATCAATAAAGAAACAATGTCCTTGAATGATACACTGGACCAAATGGGCTTGACACATATATTTAGAACTTTTCATCCAAAAGCAGAATATACATTCTTCTCAAGTGCACATGGAACATTCTCCAAGATAGATCACATTCTGGGTCACAAAACATCACTCAATAAATATAATATAAGGGGGATCATACCATGCACACTTTCAGATCACAATGCTATGAAACTAGAAATCAACCACAGGAAAAAGTTTGGAAAACCTCAAATACATGGAGGTTAAAGAACATCCTACTAAGGAACGAATGGGCAACCAGGCAGTTAAAGAAGAAATTAAATATATATCTATATATTTAATATCTATATCTGTATCTATCTATATCTATATCTATATATATATATATATATATATATATATATATAGAAACAAATTAAAATGAAAACACCACAATTCTACAAGTGTAGAAAAGGCAGTCCTAAGAGGAAAATATATTGCAATCCAGGCCTATCTCAACAAACAAGAAAAATCCCAAATACAAAATCTAACACACCTAAAAGAACTAGAAGCAGAACAACAAAGAAACTCCAAACCCAGCAGAAGAAGATAAATAATAAAAGATCAGAGCAGAAATAAACAATATAGAATAAAAAAAAGTAGAGCAGATCAATGAAACTAAGAGTTGGTGTTTTGAAAAAATAAACAAAATAGATAAACCCCTAGCCAGACTTGTTCAAGAAGTCTCTCTTGTTCAAAAGAAAAGAGAGAAGACCCAAATAGATAAAATCATGAATGAAAATGGATTTATTACAACCAATCTCTCAGAAATACAAGAAGTTATCGGAGAATACTATGGAAAATTATATGCCAACAAAATGGACAACCTGGAAGAAATGGAAAAATTCCTAGACACCCACACACTACCAAAACTCAAACGGGAAGAAATAGAAAATTTGAACAGACCCTAACTAGTGAAGATATTGAATCAGTTATCAACAATCTCCCAACAAATGAGAGTCCTGGACCAGATGGCTTTCCTGAGGAATTCTACCAGACATTTAAAGCAGAGTTAAAACCTATACTTCTCAAGCTGTTCCAAAAAATAGAAATGGAAGGAAAACTTCCTGACTCATTCTATGAAGCCAGCATTACCTTGATTCCTAAACCAGACAGAGACCCCACAAAAAAGAACTATAGGCCAATATCCCTGAGGAACATGGATGCAAAAATTCTCAACAAGATACTAGCAAATCAAACTCAACAGCATATAGAAAGAATTATTCACCATGATCAAGTGGGATTCATTCCTGGGCTGCAGGGCTGGTTCAATATTGACAAATCAACCAATGTGATACATCACATTTTAAAAGAAAGGATAAGAACCATATGGTCCTTCCAATTGATAAGAAAAAGCATTTGACAAAATACAACATCTTTTTTTAAATAAAAACTCTCAAACTCTCAAGAATGTTGGGATAGAAGGAATATACTTAAACATCATAAAAGCTATATATGAAAAGCCCACAGCTAATATCATCCTCAATGAGGAAAAATTGAGAGCCTTCCCCCTGAAATCAGGAACACCACAGGCATGTCTGCTCTCACTACTGTTGGCATAGTGTTAAACATACTGTTTAACATAGTGTTGGAAGTCCTAGCATTAGCGATCAAACAAAATGAAAAAAAAAAAAAGGCATCAAAATTGGAAAAGAACAAGTCAAACTTTCACTTTTCACAGATAACATGATACACTACATGGAAAACCCAAAAGACTCCACCAAAAGACTCCTAGAACTGATACATGAATTCAGCAAAGTTGCCAGGTACAAAATCAATGTACAGAAATCCGCTGCATTTTTTACACTGATAATGAAGCAACAGAAGGAGAAATAAACTGATCCATTTACCATTCCACCAAGAACCGTAAAATACCTAGGAATACACCTAACCAGACATGTAAAAGACCTGTATGCTGAAAACTAGAGAAAGCTTATGAAGGAAATTGAAGAAGACACAAAAAAATGGAAAAACATCCCATGCTCATGGATCAGAAGAATACTGTTAAAATGTCAATACTACCCAAAGCTATCTACACATTCAATGCAATCCCAATCAAAATTGCACCAGCATTCTTCTCGAAGCTAGAACAAGCAATCCTAAAATTTGCATGGAACCACAAAAGACCCTGAATAGCCAAAGTAATATTGAAGAAGAAAACCAAAGTGGGAGGCATCACAATCCCAGACTTTAGCCTCTACTACAAAGCTGTAATCATCAAGACAGTATGGTATTGGCACAAAAACAGATACATAGGTCAATGGAACAGAATAGAGAACCCAGGGGCGCCTGGGTGGCTCAGTCAGTTGAGCGTCCGACTTCGGCTCAGGTCGTGATCTCACAGCTTGTGAGTTCGAGCCCCGCGTCGGGCTCTGTGCTGACAGCTCAGAGCCTGGAGCCTGCTTCTGCTTCTGTGTCTCCCTCTCTCTCTGCCCCTAACCCACTCACATTCTGTCTCTCTCTCAAAAATAAACATTAAAAAAAATTTAAAAAAAGAATAGAGAACCCAGAATTGGACCCACGAATGTATGGCCAACTAATCTTTGAGAAAGCAGAAAAAAGCATTTAATGGAAAAAAGTCTCTTTAGCAAATGGTTCTGGGAGAACTGGACAGCAACATGCAGAGGAATGAAACTGGACGACCTTCTTACATCATATACAAAAATAAACTCAAAATGGATGAAAGACCTAAATGTGAGACAGGAAACCATCAAAACACTGGAGGAGAAAGCAGCAACAACAGAGAAAGCAAGCCACAGCAATTCCTTACTCAACACATATCCAAAGGCAAGGGAATTAAAAGCAAAAATGAACTATTGTGACCTCATCAAGATAAAAAGCTTCTGCACTGCAAAGGAAACAGTCAACAAAACTAAAAAGCCACCGATGGAGTCAGAAAATTTATTTGCAAATAACATATCAGATAAAGGGCTAGTATCCAAAATCTATAAAGAACTTACCAAACTCCACACACAAAAAAACAAATAATCCAGTCAAGAAATGGGCAGAAGACATGAATAGACACTTTTCCAAAAAGACATCCAGATGGCCAACAGACACATGAAAAGATGCCCAATGTCACTCATCATCAGGGAAATACAAGTCAAAGTCACACTGAGATACCACCTCACACTGGTCAGAGTGGCTAAAATGAACCAATCAGGAAACTACAGATGCCGGTGAGGCTGTGGAGAAACGGGAACCCTCTTGCACTGTTGGTGGGAATGCAAACTGGTGCAGCCGCTCTGGAAAATAGTGTGGAGGTTTCTCAAAGAATTAAAAATAGAGCTACCATATGACCCAGCAATAGTACTACTAGGATTTACCTAAGGGATACAGGAATGCTGATGCATAGGGGCACATGTACCCCAACGTTTATCGCAGCACTTTCAACAATAGCTAAATTACGGAAAGAGCCTAAATGTCCATCAACTGATGAATGGATAAAGAAGATGTGGTTTATATATTCAATGGAATACTACCTGGCAATGAGAGAATGAAATCATGCCATTTGCGGCAACATGGATAGAACTGGAAGGTATTATGCTGAGTGAAATAAGTCAGAGAAGGACAGATATCATGTTTCCACTCATATGTGGATCTTGAGAAACTTAACAGAAGACCATGGGGGAACAGAAGGGGGGATAATAGATACAAACACAGAGGGAAGGGAGGCAAACATAAGAGACTATTAAATACAGAGAACAAACTAAGGGTGGATAGGGGTGGGGGAGGGGGAAAATGGGTGATGGGCGTTGAGGAGGGCACTTGTTGGGATGAGCACTGGGTGTTGTATGGAAGCCAATTTGACAATAAATTATATTCGTAAAAAAAACAGAAGTTGATCTTTGACACCAATTCTATCACTTCTGCAGGTACTTTATCACCTAGCTACCTAGCTTTATAGTAGTTAAAAGTATATGCATGCATTCTACACACACGGAACTATTAGATGCATAAAACAGTTGTTCAACTGTTTCCAACTTTTCCCAAATTCTTACATTTTTATAGTGAGATCACACACACACACACACACACACGTATTTTTCTTCAAAATAACTTGATTCCTTCCCTTGTAAATATCTTTGAGCAAAGCATATTTCCTCCTTACATGTAAACTGCCCTCTTCAATATTAATTATTGCATAATAGCATAATACTGTTTATATCAGCCTTTCTTCAATATATGCCACTTTACTGGATCTTTAAGAAAAATGCCAACTCCTGAAATTTAAAAAAAAATATGTGTACATAAAATTTAGGTGTATAACAATAAATGGAGACTCATTCCTCTTTGATTTATATATTATAGAGAATTATGATTTTATTAGTATGATTATTATAAGACTATTCACAGCTACTCATAATACCTCTAAAAATGTCCTTCTACTATATTTGTATTTAATAACCACTCCCATGTTTGTCTTACATGTAAAACTGACTAAACTGGTAAATACTGCTCTTTTATTTTGTCCATGATTTCCAAAGCTCCATACACATGATAAATCAACATCTGTACCTGATTCATCTTTTATATATACCTGTGACTCCATTTTTTAATGCCCTATTTCCAAAGTATTTTTCTCTAGCTTCTAATATGTGCCTGTAGGAAAACACCTGGAAATGAAGATACATATTTTGATCCTACTGTGTAGATCAACCACATTTCTGCTTGTCCCAACAATTTTCAACTTTCTGGTAGATAAAAAAAAGTGATGCACATTTCATCATCACAGAATGTACTATACACACCTATCCTGGTTAGCTCAAAACACATTCTTAGAAGGCATGCTGGGACTGAGTTGGCTACAGTATGATGGAGAAAAAAAAAAAAAAAAAAAAAAAAGGAAGACTCATTCACACATAAAAAAGCAATGAACTGAAAACCAGGACAATCTCTGATTCTATTTCTGGTTTTCCCACTAATCCCCTCATTCGCTCTGTTAATTCTAGAAACATGCTTAACAGCTCAGTGAAATCAGGAGGTAAGACTATCAGAGATTTTAAACTGGCAAGCTATATTTTTGTTTAGTCCAAAATTGAATATTGTTCCTAAAATAGTCTGGCTTTCTAGCTTTTCCTGAAAAAATATCAGATGGTGGGGAAAGTCTATGTTCCTATTCTTGCAAGGCATGACAGTGTTTGCTTTCAGAGGGACACCCTCTTGAGCTACCACACCCCCAATTCTCCTAGGAACACAGGGCCTACTTTACTCCCTTTTGATATTTTCTTGCCTCTGAATATATTTGTATTCACCACACACAGACTAATGATTTCTTCAGTCCCTTCCTGTTGTAAAACAGTTAAGAATTTGTAACTTTTCTTCAAAATGCTACATTGACTTCCTACTGTTGCAAATCATAGGTCTCCTCAGGTTGAAACCTGTAGGAATTTTTGGGAACTTCCTTAAAAGGATGGAAGTGTGTTAAGAGGATTTGAATATATTTTATTGAGACGATTGGTTTTGATAATGAATGTGTTCTGACATGAAGTCCTGGATTAAAGGCCCAGTTGGGGGTTAAGTTGCCAATGGGGCCAAACGGTGAAGGAGAGCCTAACATTTAACACAGACAATACCTGAATGTGGAAACCAAGGTAATGGGAATACTTTAGCAATGGCAGGAGGCAGTCTACTGTGATGGAGGCTTCACCAACTCAGCTCTGTGCCTCAAGCCAGCCTGGTATCTGATAGGAATGTTGATGAGTCATAGGGTTAAACTGGTATGTGTTACTAGACAGAAAATTTAGTGTAATGTTAGCTTTTAAATGCTAATAAAAACTATAATTTAACATCTGAGATTTATGCAAAATTACTGGCACTTTCCTTTTAGTTTGTGAAGAGATAGGAGTTGAGGTTATCTAATTCAGTATTTGATCTGTGTTCAGGGTCATGTTGATAAGAAAATCCTAAAGATGATAAAAATAGGAACTAAAATAGTCTTTCACTATTTAAACATATTCTTTCTCCTTTCAATTAAAGCGCATATTCAACTTGGGGGACAGAAAAAAGTGGTAGTTCATTTTCATAGGAAGAAATGGTGGCAAAGAATGTTATCTTGGTTTTAAATATAATGGTTTTCCTCCAAATCCTTAAGATGATACTACGAACAGTGGCCACCATCCATTTCCCATATAGCTACCAGACTCTTTTAAAATTTAATTCAGATTATACCACTTCCTTAAATAAAATCTTATTCTCAATGCTTTAAAACAAAATCTGAAACTCATTATTATGAATCAATACCCTTTTGGTATTTTTCAGTAGGGAAGGGACGATGGTGGTTCTACCACCATTTTGAGTAAAACAATTCTGCCTTATGAGGGATTGTCCCTTGCACTGTGGGTTGGTTACCATCACTGCTCCATGAGCATGAAATGCCAGCAGACCCTCACCCCATACATTTCCAAATGGCTCCAAAGTAGAAAGGGACTGCATACCCTCTTTGCAAACTATTGAGCAGAGGAGAAGTAATCCCTGTCAATCTCACTGATTTTGTGTCCCAGATTCTTTTAAGTACAACAAAGTTCCATGAGATGAGAGTTTTGCATTGCTTTTGATATGGTACGCTCATTTTAATCCTCTAAGGTTAAACTAAAGTTCTATTTCCTTACAGTACTCTTCACTGACCATCCTTTCTAAGCAGACTCAATTCAACCTCAGCCCATTGTATGACATCACTTTGTTGACTCCTTCCACTGATTCCTCCTCCTTCTTCCTGTTTTTTTTTTTTCCTCTCTCCCTCTTTCTCTCAGCACACTCATACATACATCCCTTTATTGTTTTTAAATTTACATCTGAAAGCCAGTGGCATATGTGCAGAAAAGTTTGCTGAACACCCTACCCCCATTTTTAAAGAACTGGTGTACATTTACAGTTTATAAAGAAACAAAAGCTTGAAACTGAACTGCAGGTGAGACTCATAATATCCTAATACTTTACAGCAGGAACCTGGTATCTGTTATTAAGATAACCCCCTCCCTTTTGTGCATTCAAGTCTAGTAAGACCTGTGAGGGCTTATTACTATTACTTAATTCACAAAACTCAGTGTTCATGTGACCTCTGTGAATAACAGTGAGTAGAGACACAGAGCCAGAGTCCCTCAATTACAGTTATTTCAGTGCTAGGCCTCCATGGGACAGGAATACAAATGAAACTCTTCCTTACTAAAATGTTGAAGTCATTCCACCATAGTGATTTTACCTCTCCTCTCCCATGGGAATTTAGAAATTTCAATAAGCAACTTCTCAGCCACGTAAGTTTTAAATATTAAGGATAAACTCTATGTTGGTCCTTTAAAAATGTATGATTGTAGGTTATTGTGTGAGGTATTTTAAAGGCATATAAACTAGCTTAACATTTTTTTCTAGTGCTGGCAATTTATTTCTTTGCCTTTTTGATACTCTTTGAGGTATCCAGATCCTTACGATCCTCAAGAAGTGGTGATCTTTAAGTTATTTCTGCTTTTTAAAATATAGAACCTAGAGAATAAGCAGAGAATAGTTTCCCCAATATCTCACTACCAGTAATATAAGTTTTAGATCTTTAGTAGCAAAGTTTATGTTAAGTATTAAGAATTACATTCTTGGGGCGCCTGGGCGGCTCAGTTGGTTGGGCGTCTGACTTCGGCTCAGGTCATGATCTCGCGGTCCGTGAGTTCGAGCCCTGCATCGGGCTCTGGGCTGAGAGCTCAGAGCCTGGAGCCTGGAGCCTGTTTGGGATTCTGTGTCTCCCTCTCTCTCTGCCCCTCCCCTGCTCATGCTCTGTCTCTCTCTGTCTCAAAAATGAATAAATGTTAAAAAAAATTAAAAAAAAAGAATTACATTCTTAATATGATTGCATTTTCAGGTAGTCACCAACCCATGATTCTTCATTTTAATACATCTTGGTCTTGGATAACATTTTAAAATTTTGATATGCTGTGCAGTTTATAAAGCATTTTAAAATACATTATCTCATTTAATTCTCACAATTCTAAGTGCAGACATTATTAAATACTTTCCCCCATAATTTTTACTAGGGCAATATTAGAAGTACACCAAAAGCTACTTCTTTGACCTCAACTTCTTCTTTCTCCAACTCACCATGACAGATAATCCTTTAAATAAAATTATATCTAAATGTTTAATCCAAGTCCAATATTGCCAAAATCCTTCAGCTTTCCTAATAAATGAAAATGAGCAGTAAGTAAGGGTGACCATTCGTCAGAATTTGCCTGGGACATACCAGTTTATGCCTATTTGTCCTGTTGCCTCTGAGTTCTTATTGGTATATTATCTGTCCCACTCTTCTCACTTTCAAGTGTATTCTGGCTTCAATAATAAACTAATATTAAATAGTGCAATACTTGCCAAAGAAAATGGAAAATGGAACATTTATGCAAAGCAAATAACATAGAGTACAAGGAAGCTATGGAAAAAGTGGAGACCATTTACAGATTCTGTCTAAGATAGTTCAGGCTTAACAATACTTGGAAAGCCCCAGTTTACACAATCAGTGTACATCTGGCAGATAATCCATTCAGGTAGTGATCAGAGTAGCATGGTGGGTCAATGTTTACTCAAGGCTGTATTGTTCTCAATCAATGTATTAGAAAGCCTACTTCCCTTCAACTTCAATCCTCTTCTCCCAATCCTTTGTTCAACACAAACTTGCTTGTCAAGAAAATTGAAGTCAAAACCATCAGGGGCAGGCAAAGGGGATTTTACCACTGCTAAGAACTTCAGTGATAATTCCAAAGACTGGGCTGGACTCCAGAAATCTGTTGTGTGATGATCACAGAATGGGCTGTCAGATCATCTTTGTTCTCTGCTCCTAAAGCAGAACTGATGGTAGTGCTTTGCAGTTTCTTTTCAGGGATGAAAAGAAGATATGGGATAGGAAAATAGGTAGAGACCATATGGAGATTTCCTGCCATTGTACAAAGAGCCTAGGGGTGCTCATTCTTTATTCAGAGCATTCACACAGCTGCTTAGAATTAAGTGACAGTTTTTCAACCACCATACCCAACCCCTACCTTGATTCACTGAAGGGAACCAAAGGGGGCATATTGCACACTGGCATATTGTTTTTTGCCAGAAGATGTAGGTGAGCAAATTAAAATTGACAATTTCAGTAACTTGACAAGCTAAAGAAATGATGTTAAGTAGTCAACTGATACTGAAGACCTGAGGATGGCAAGAGCCACACTGTGGTTGAAAGAAATGCTTATAAACCAATGTCATAGCAGCTCAAGACATTACAGCTTCTATCTAATATCCTGTGCATATATACAAGCAAAGCTCAGGATAAGTCCTAGACAAAATTAGCACACAGGTGAACTTATCTACTCCTTTTTACCATGTTTCCTTCCAGTATCTATTCTTCTTTCTTCCATACAGTACCTACCTTTTTGCCTGGGATGAATTTGGAGCCCTTGACTCATTACCTACCACCATTTACACCACATGTAATCACCACCAGAACTATTTTCCAAATGCAGCACCCTCTGAATCAAATAAATTAATAAGCAATGAAATGGAACAATGAAGACAATGCACTGTCATATTTTTTTAGTGCCAGCTACATTTCTGATTGGGTGTTGTGTGTTTCATGTCAGTTCTATTATTTGATCTCAAAACAACCCTGTATTTAAGTGTCATTATGCCCAACTGCTAGATGAAATAACTATTCTCAGGTTTAGTAACTTACAAAGGTTGTGTTATAATTGACTTGGCACTATCATTTAAGGTTATTTTTCCCACACCTTTTATCAAAAAAACCTTTATCATATCTCTTGCTTTTAGTTTATTTAGATAAGGAATCTAAAATGGTAATTTTTTTTCAATCAGTATATGTTTAACTTAATTTTCTCCCTCTGTTTAATAGTTACCTCTGGAAAAAAATGCACTCAAGGAAAATAAAATTCAATGAAGTTGGCTCATGATATCAAAATAATAGGAGACATTTTTGGAGGAAGGAGGACTTGAGGTTTCTAAAAATCCCTTTATATTTTTAGGGGTTTTTTTTTCTTCTTATCCAAATACATTCTGAGTGCAGTTTTTGAAGTTTTTAAAAGATATTGATACATCACAGAATTTTTTTTCCAAAAAACTGGAAGGGGGAACATTCAGCCTGATCTTAAACCATTTTAAAAGTAGACAATATTCAACTTATATTAATTACTATAAGGTAATAAACTCCCTCTGAAATAGTCAGAAAATATTAATTCTTTTGTATGGAACAGTGAACTAGTATGCACAAAGTAATTTCCTTTTGCACCTATTATTTTAAAATGCAAAACTTCAAAGAGTCTTTACCATGAAATGCTTCATACCTTGTCTCAGTGTCTGAGTTCTGAGAAAAGACTACTCCCACTGGAGAAGACATTTCTGCTGCACTTCTTTGTTTAATGCTGTCACTGATGATCAGAGATAATAAAAAGTATTTACCACATTATATGCTCTCCATTATGATAGAACTTTTCTATTTGAAAAGTATCAAGCATCTGTGAGTTTAACTGAAGTCCAGAAACTGTACTTTGCAAAACCATCTTTGTTACCTGGTTGGAAAGGGTATGTTTCTTGTTGTCTGCTTTTTACGTAACACTTGCACACAGTCTTTGAATTTTACTCTGAGAATTGATTTTTTTCATACCAAACCATTTATACCTCTGAGATAACATTGAGAATATGTGTGCATGCACGCGCGCACACACACACACACACACATTTTTTTTTTTTTTTTTTTTTTTTTTTTTTTTACCAAAGCAAAGCTAATAAATGTGAAATCCTCTCTCTGCACTCAAGATATCAAGGTAAGGAGGATACGTTTGAAAAATTGCTCTAATACATCAGAAAATATAAAAATCAATAAGCTATAAAAGCTAAAAAGCTTCTTCAATTTTGTTCCCTTATTGCTCAGTGTAGGTGGCCAAGGCCCAGAGAACAACCCAAGGTTGCAAAAAGCTATTATACATCCAGTTGTGTATTACAGACAATATGTGCAACTCTGCCAGGAAGGGACAAGTGTGCATCTGCCAAAGAATAGGGAGCTCTGAATGGCCTCTAAGTTCCTGTTTGTTTAATTGAGAGCTGGAAAGTGTGCTTGAGAAATCAGGCAGTGAAGACCATGTTTTTGTCACTTTTGTGTAAAAATAAAAAGATCTGAAGATCATTTCCCTCTTCCTTTCTTTACTCTATTTTTTAGGCATGGGACACACAGGGTGCTTTATGTCAATGGACATTACTATCAGACTCTGGAAAGGCAATGAAATTCAGCACTCCATTCTAAATAAAGCCTGTCCTTCAATCAATCAAACAGGGCAAGAATAATCTTCTGAAAAGTTTTAAATTTTACTTTTTCTAGAACATATACAGGGCATGTAAAGGTTATTAGAATCACTCAATGACCTATATGGCTAAATAAAATTATTTTAGGCTAGTGGTCTCCAAATACTTTCATCACGCATCACTATTATCACTGCTGCTACCGTATTTTTGAGTAAATGTCATCAGTATATATTTTTAAGCAGATGCATACAATGTACTAATGAATGATGTAGTTGTACATCATATTTAACAAAGGCATCTCCTCCCTGCCTTTACTTTTTCCTTGAACAGAATTTAGATACAATACATAATTAAGTACAGCATAAGCTCCTTGACATTCAAGAGGAATTATCCCAAGATCTTTACAAAATTTTAAATTTCCAAATCTAATTCCAGCATTTGGGTAGAATATGGTCCATTAACTCCCATCATCCATTCCCTCATCTTTCTAGTGTGATTTTCTACTACACAAGTTGGAAACCTATGTTCCTGAAGTTCCTTTCAGGTAGGGCTCTGAATACAAATTAAGTTTCAACAATTAGATGTAATCCATAAGAATCAAAGCAAATAGATAAGGAAGATACTATCTCATTGATGATGTGGGCAATCTCCTAGGAAGTATGATTGTGGACATATAAAGTTTTTCTGCCACTGACTTCCAGGGTCCAGTCATGGGCATCATGGGTGTTGAAAGACAATGGCTGTTGATGTGGGGGCATGTTCTGGATATCAGCTATTGTATGGTTTTCTTGAACTCAATTGTTCTAGCATTGGTTTCTTGCTTTCCTGCCTTTCTGACTGTGATAGAATTTCTGACTGTCCCTTGGTGGACAGTTCTAGGGCTTCTGAAGGTCTCTCCTGGAGCTTAATATGAAGTTTGTTCCTGTTCTTTCTAATGTGTCAATATGCTCTTAATTAACTCTATTAAATCACTTTCTGCTTAAAATGCTTCATGTAATTTCTGTTTCTTGTACTGAAACCTGACAAAAATAAGCATAAAATATGCATATGACAAGTGAAGAACCACAAAGCATCCCTGAGATGAGTTTTCTAGGCAAACCATCAACATCTTTGTCAACAAAAACCTCAATTCAAGAGTGATTCAAATTAGTACTTCAGTAAAATTACTGATTACTATTTGTCACTTAACTCTAAGGTTGATTATGAATATTTGAAATTTCATGCTAAATGCCTGAATACCAAGAGACTGCTATACTTGTTAGATTTAAATTTGAAAGTGATCACAATCTCAATAAAGAACACACAGTGTAACCATGTAAGCAATACAAACCTGCTCATATAAAATACTTAGTTGACATTTTATCCTATTAGATTATATGCCAAAAAAATACTAAGAGTTAATGGTGGAAAAACCACTTGGCCTGAAAATGAATGATGAGTATGCCAGGTAAGGAAAACATGTGCTAAGTTGGTCTATCACCAAGAGTTACTGATTTGCATTCATTTTCAATTTCAACAAGCTACTCTAAGAGCCACTTTGAAAAATAATCATGTTTATCTTTGTGTTTTTGTTTGTTTGTTTGTTTTTGAGAGAGAGAGAGAGAGAGAGAGAGAGAGAGAGAATCTCAAGAGGGACAGAAGGAGAGGGAGACAGAGGGTGGGGGGGGGGGGTAGACTTGTATTTTACCCAAAGCAGGGCTCATGTTCACCCACAGCAGGGCCTGTGCTCACCCGATGTGAAACTCTAAATCACAAACCGTGAGATCATGACCTGAGCGTTGAGTCAGCTGCTTACAGACTGAGCCACCCACGTACCCCATGTGTATTTTTGTTAACTAAATTCCTAAGTATAGATTTCAGAATCATATAAAACCAAACGATGAGTACTTTTACAAGTCTGGATAACTCAAGTCTTTAAGGAATTTAACTGTAAACTTTTTTATTTAAAAAAAAATATAGAATCCACTGAATGGTAGAAATTGTACAATTACATTTATCTAATTTAGATAACTGAGCAGCCAAATATGTATATTCCTCGTGTTTAGCATGAAAATTAAACATTTCAATTTTATTAAATTTAAATGTGTGTTTATGCCAGAGTTAAAGAAAGATGTTTAGATACTTAACTAAATAATAACTCTACAGATATTTTATATAACATACATAGTAATATCAGAAAAACCCTGTAAGAGTTCATAAAATATTTTGCACAGAAATGAAAAAATCAAATATTTTTTTGAAGTTATGTATAATAGCTTTGCTGTTTCCAGTTACTATAAAGATAGAAAGGAGAAAAATATAAACCTGCAGGAAAATAAGTGTGCTAAAAACTCTGATGGTTGAAAATTTAGAGATCAATTTATCATTACCTAATCAATAACATTAATTTTGTTAAATGAGCCCAAAGGTCTAAAAGAATGAGTATAAACTTTTATTTTGAGAAATTGGACATTTAGAAGTATGGTTTTAGAATGTGGTGTATTAAATAATGTAGGCATAATTATAAGTACCTATAGTGGTTTCTATTAATTTATATCTATTAAAGCTTCTTCTTATGTTGTCATCATTATTAACTCAGATATTACATATTACTTGCTTAGCTATCCCTTTGCATTCCTCTCTAGAGGCTAATATTCTAACTGTAGACACACCCTCACACAAATCCCTTCTGTCAAAATACTTGAAAGATTGGGTCAAGTTTTACTAATAATGTCAGACTACAGAGTATATCATACTAATTACAATAATGCTTTTTTTTAAATATGAAATGTATTGTCAAATTGGTTTCCATACACCCAGTGCTCATCCCAACAGGTGACCTCCTCAATACCCATCACCCATTCTCCCCTCCCTCCCACACCCCATCAACCCTCAGTTTGTTCTGTTTTTAAGTCTCTTATGTTTTGGCTCCCTCCCTCTCTAACCTTTTTTTTTTTTTTTCTTCCTTCCCCTCCCCCATGGTCTTCTATTAAGTTTCTCAGGATCCACCTAAGAGTGAAAACATATGGTATCTGTCTTTCTCTGTATGACTTATTTCACTTAACATAACACTCTCCAGTTCCATCCACATTGCTACAAAAGGCCATATTTCATTCTTTCTCATTGCCACATAGTATTCCATTGTGTATATAAACCACAATTTCTTTACCCATTCATCAGTTGATGGAAATTTAGGCTCTTTCCATAATTTGGCTATTGTTGAAAGTGCTGCTATAAGAATACTCTTTCAATATTTTACTCTTTTCTTAAAAGTTCCAGTCCTGGAGCACCTGGGTGACTCACTCCGTTAAGCACCTGGCTCTTGAGACAATCTCACAGTATGTGGGATCAAGCCCCACATCAGCCTATGCACTGACAGCTCCAGGGCCTGCTTGGAATTCTCTCCCCACTGCCCTCACCACTCTCTCCACCCCATACCCCCAACTCACACATGCTTTCTCTCTCTCAAACATTAAAAAGAAAAAAGTTCCACTCCTTTTAGAATCTCCTACATTTATTTCTCTCTACATCTTTTTTCCAACTCCTAATTTACTGCTCTTTTGCTCACTTTTTGTAACTTTCCTTAGGGCTTGCTTTAATCTAGCTCTATTTGGCACAAGTCAGCCTCTTCTTGACTTCTCCATTTCTCCTTTAGACCCGTTACTTCCCTCAATACAGCCTCAGAGATTAGTCATGTTACTCTTTAGAAGGCAGAATAGAGAGGTGGTTACAAA
Organism: Panthera onca; assembly: GCF_046562875.1. Classification (NCBI taxonomy): domain Eukaryota; kingdom Metazoa; phylum Chordata; class Mammalia; order Carnivora; family Felidae; genus Panthera; species Panthera onca. The sequence goes on along the minus strand of NC_138339.1, from coordinate 73,779,731 downwards.
AACAAAAACCATTGACTTCCATTTTTTTCCTTGTCAGACATAGTAGCTGCTCAATAACTTCATATAATTAATTAGTTTTATTAATTTAAGACAATTCATATAGTTTGAATATTAATTAAAAGTTGGAGAGCAGGAAAAATGAATGATTAAATTAGTGTCTAGTGTTTACAGCCATTTAATAATTTCATGTTTAAAACAGGTATTTCCTCCTAGGCATGAATGAGCATTATGTATTGCTACTCTATGCATATCTGGTAATGGTGGGTCTGATTATGGACAATGCAAGTCATGGGGAGAAATAGTCAAAAGCTTGGATAAATACAAAATTAGTCTTAAAATCTATGCTTTTAAGTTCATCAAAGGAAAAAAAATAGAAAAGGCAGTGCTAGTATGAATAAGTTATTTTTAAAAATTAATTATGTACATGTTATCAATAGCACAGAGTATAAACTTCAAGGTAAATAAAACAAAAACATTAATTAGGTATGTTTCCTTAAGGTTGCAGAATGTTCTGCCTTCAAGGTCACCAATGATAGTCATTTACTATATTTCTCCTTTCTAAAAATGAATGAATGACAGACCCAGAGAATTTGTTTCCAGGGTCTGAATCTTCCATACAATATCTACCAGATTAAGTAATTAAAAATAAGTTATTAGGTCTTGTCACAAATACTTACGTAAATATTAATTACCCCAGTTTGCAAACTTAAAACAATGTCTTATTTTGACCAGGACTTAAAGAAGTTCAAATAGATAAATAGAAACTAAAATTGCTTGCACCCTCTTCTACAGAGGCTTTTAAAAGTTGGAGTTCTCCTTAAACTCTAGCGACTCATTCTTCCTCCTTTCATCATTTAGAAGAAAATGTGATTTAATGGCTTAGCTTTAAACAATGATAAATTAAGTATCTCCTAAACTTTCTCACTAAGTTATCTAACCCTGCTTTGCACCCCAGGTCACTCAAAGAACATGTGGATTCTTTACTTAATCAGTACAGGATGATGGAAAGCCAATGTGGTTTTAGATCCAATTCTACCATGTAATAAATGGCTTTAAGCAAATTATCTAAGGATATATTTCCTTATTCAAAATATGATGATAGTAATGCTTTTTATCTAATAGATAAAATAGATATGTAATAGATATCTAATATCTAATAGAAAGTTGGGGAGATAAAAAGACATGTATGAAAAGTATGTACATCAGTATTTATTATACAATTGATGTGTCTGTATTTACAATTCCCCCACTATTCCTTCCATTATGAAAACAGTGAAACAAATTTTCAAATAGCTATCGGTATCCATTGCTAACCCGTACCTGCTATTGTCCAGGTCATCCTTTTCCATTAAGAGGAACGAAGTTCTTAGAAATATCAGGATTTCTGCACCCAGTGATTTTAACACAAAGAGAGGCTAGGATAAAAGCCAACTGACTTGTGCGACACCTTTTATTAAACTCGGATAACCCATCCCTCTCTGCAAGATAGCTGTTGCATCTCTCTTATGGGCTAAGTTCTATTTCTTTAAAACTGGAGCCAATAGAAGGTATTGTTGTGTTGTTTCTCCATAAAACACAAAATAATGGCTTGTCTAATCATAGTTATTGTTCAGATATGGTGATTTCTTGTGCTTGGCCTCTGCTTTATTTCAAGCATTCATATTCAATTTGTCAGTGTCTACTATTGTTGTGTCTCTAGTCTGTCTTCAGATTTAATACCTAACCCCCATTTCTGACTACCAGAACCTCACTTATATTAACTAATAATTTTCTTCATTTAATCACAACTGATTGATTAGTTGTGATATTCCACAGAGTGTTTTAGGCTCCAGGGATTTAGGAATGAGTAAGTAAAAGGTTAAATATAAAGGCTTAATGTTCATTGCTGAAGAGACAGTTGAGTTACGAAACGTAGGTCACTGCCCTGTGAGGGTAGTCAGAGGACATGTGGCTTCTGAGGGCAATGGTTTGACTACAGAAATTTCTAAAGTCATTAGAAGAACTTCATGGAGCACAAAGGAAATGGAGCACAAATTTATTTTTTTAAAAAGATTGGCATGTACTGTAGATGTCTCAACAAGAACTGAAAACAATAAATTTTGGAGTTGTATCAATCTACCATTCCAAATATTTTTGTGTTTTTTCCAAAAGCATTTCATTTTTTAGTTCAGGAAAATAGATAATAAGTTGTGTGGGTTGGATGATAGATTCAGCAGAGGATATAAGAACTATAATTTTGAGGCTACTAATAAGATAGTAGGACAATTTGTCACCAGTCTGAGTTGGATATTAGACTAAGCTGATCATGTTTTCCTGGAGAACACTATTGAGAAAAGCACAGCATATCTTGATGGATCATAAACTAAATATTAAAGATTTTTATCAGAAAGTGTAGTACTAGCATTTAAAATGTTAAAAATAAATTAACCTAGGTGGTAATGAAATCCAGAATGTGGCTATGTGTTAGGGTTAATGATTTGTGAGTGTGCTTTCAGATCTTCTCCAATAATTGCACTGTAACTTGATTAGATTTCCACTTGTCTTTTACATGAACATTCCACTTCTAACATTTAGGGCTTGTCCATGTAAGTATGATGTCATTTTACATAATGTTGGATCTTTCCAGGTTAGGGTAATTGCTTTTGTCTTTCTCCTCATCAACTATGTATTTAATCAGCCAACACTTAGTATCACTGTGATAGTCATTGACAGAAGAAGAATACATACATACAATCAGCCCTCAATGACCTAGTGTGGGATGGAATTAGTTACTCGTCTTTTTGGGTCTCAATTACCTCATTTGTAAAATCAAGATCATAGGATTATTATAAGGATTAAATGAGCTGATCAGTAAGAAGCATTTGGCATAGTGCTTGGCACATTCTAAGAATGTCATAGGAGCTAAAGTCAACGTTCCTAGCATGAGACTGGGCAGGCCCAATATGCAGAAGCAGCTGAAGAGATGACATGCTCAGGGAATAGCAAAAAGCCTGATGCAGCTAAACCTAAGATACACCTATTATAAAAACTTATTTTAATATCAGTGTATAAAAGGTAATTGGTAAAATGAATATGCATTGATAAATTTTACTAAAAATTCCAAAGCCAAAACAAAATTATTTTTGGATTTTGAACTCAATCATGGCTCCCTTCAAACAATTTAGGTTATAAAAGCTGATCCTCTGTGTGCACTCTGGGTGTGTGTGTGTGTGTGTGTGTATGAGAGAGAGAGACAGACAGACAGATTGACAGAGACAAAGATACAGAGGAAGGGAGAGAGAGAGAGGGAAAAAAGAAATAAAAATTTGGGAAACAAATAAATTACAGGGAAATAGAATTGCTACTCAAAGAGAATCTCTTTTCCTTTTTTTGGTAAACACCCAAAAATTTATTTTAGAGTATGTCCACTTGCTGATCTAGAAATCCATTTCACCAAACAAAGTCATCAAAGGCAGACCATCACTGTCATCCCTCTGATTAGAATGATGAAGAATCCTTCTTCTTATGAGGAAAACATCCAACTTTTAAGACTGTTCACATTCTTCTTAATCTACATACAATTTACCTGCCACCACTCCCCAGCAAGACTCTGCTTTTCCTGTGAAACCCATATACTCTTGAATCCTAATTTTTTTGGATTTGCTTCTATGATGCCGTCTCTGAAATGTTTGCCACTGTTCTCTTTCCTCTATGAGGTCTTTTCATTCTTTCTAAAAATTCAACTTAACTCTCAAATTTTACATTATTCCTTTCTTGATCCCTCAAGACTGCTCTAATCTCATTTAAAAAATAGTTTGTGTAATGTAATATTCCAATAATTATAACTATACTGTCCAGAACTTTCTACCATTTAATATTTTTGTGAATGTAAAAAATTCCCAGTTAAGACCACAGATTCTTCTAAGCCAAAAGTTTTATTTTATATTACTTACACTTCCAACATTTCTGGTATCTGATAAATATTCAATAGCTATTTAGTAAATTTAAAGGCCATTTCTAAGCAAAACTATTTTGAGCACAAGTACATAATTTTGTCTATGAGGATTAAGCAACTGAGAAATATAGTTTTGACTCTCTCCTTTCTTTGAATCTTCATACAGTTTAGAGAGGATGTGGGAACATGTCATGGCATGATTTCTAAAAACAGATCACAATTTAAAGTTCTGCAACACCTCATTCCTATAACTGGAGTTAGGAGAATATGAACACTGTCAATAAATGACTAAGAGAACTGGATTAAGAGAGTTATACAATTTAAATGACTATACTGCATCCTGGCAATTATTTTTAAGAGGGCTAGAACATTTATTGGCTATCACCATTGAATATTGTATTGCTTTTCTTTATTTGTAGAAATGAGGTGAGTATAATAGTATTCAAGTGTGTGTGCCCTTTTGATTTGAGAACTAAATACCCCATGCCAATTCAAGTTATTTGTTTACCAGTACTAAAAGCCATGTCTATCCCATTATTGTATATTATAAATACATGAAGAGTAATTTATTTTTTAGAATGTTGAAGCAAATTTCATCTCTCTCTATATATGTGTATATATATTATATTATATTAATTATATTTTAATGCAGATACTACAAGTATGAAATCAGGTATCTTTTGTGTGACCTCAGATATTTGTTATGCCATATATCCAGAAATGTTATTTTTTAAAGAAAATTTAATATTGAATTATTTGTTACTTTACGCATCCATTTAAAAGGATAAAAAATGGTGATTGAGTATAACTGATCAATAATGAGCTCTACACACACACACACACACACACAGAATTGATTCTGAATTTTCTGCATTAAGAGAAGGTAGCCATGTTTGTTATCTAAAAATAATTTGTTTGGCTTTGTAGTATGCTCTAACTTTAACAGGGATTTCATTTACTAATTATATTAACAATCCTATTAAAATAAGTGAATATTTCCTGGATAAACATCCACAGTACATATTGTGTGTATGAATAAAGAATTCAGATTGTGAAAGCAAAAAATAAGTTTAGTGGCAATGCATTTTTTCCTCACATTTAGATATGCATGTCCATACAAATTAATGTATGCTCAGACCTTTAACGAATACACAAAACTTAATGATAGTTAACTTATTTTTTGCTTTTAGAATGGACTATACATACGTAACAAGCCTTTAATGATAGCTTGTCTTTTACAGTAAAACTGGCAAATAAATAAGATACTACTACAGCTGGCCAATTAATATTGGGTAAAATATTTTGAAATTCTGAGGAAAAAATGAACATATATTCATTTTATGGGTCTTATATAATTTTTTCAGAGAAATCCAGATTTTTCCCTTATTCTCATTCTAAAGAAAGAGTCAACTTTTTTTCTCCCAGTACTGAAAGCAAAAAAATTGGCATGATTTGTTTCAGGTAAAGTTAGAAATTCTCCGAGATAGATTATTCTCTTAAAACTATACTTTTCCAGTATATATAGGGAACAGCCATAATTCAGTAGTGCTCCTGGTAAAAGTACCATATAATATATGCCATTACTTAATGAGTCAGGGGAAGAACACCTAGGTTTACTATAGTAATCTTTTCCTTTCTCACACTTTTGTTTGAGACAGCAAGGATTTCTCTTAGTTGAGCAAAATCTATACAATGTTAGTAGGATTGGCATATTTTCAATGAGCAATCATTTTTTTAAAGATGTTGCCACATTTACTGCTTTTCCAATATCAAATATAACAGCCGTACAGTATTTCTCACAAATTTTATGTGGCCACGTGGGGGTTTCTAAAATGCAAAGCAAACCACTACCATTTAAGAGTGATTATATAGTTAATTCAGAAATAAGCATTAATTAAATTTCTGTTTAAAAGATCATGCCTCCCTACAAATTAAGTTTATAAGTTCAATCAAATATTCAATTACCTTTTAAAATTATATATTGCTAAATTAAGTAATTTAGCTGGATTTTTCACTTCTTAAACTGTTATGTTTATATCATGTAGATATATCTGTGAGTTCTCACCCAGAATAATAGGCAATAAGCCAGACTTGCACTGAATCATTTTGATGTAAATGATGCTCAGGGTGACCCCAGGCACAATGTAGAACTCAGCAGCCAAGTACCTGCTTATATCCAAAGTTTCATATACCTGATTGCAATTTCAGAGTCTCAATAGCATATTTCAAATAGAAATTCAGAACAGAAATGCCTTTCCAAACAAAGAAACTTTGCCATTAGAAACTCTTTACATTCTTTCCTGTTTGTTTCCCACTTGCATGTAAAACTTCCATGAATAAAATGGAGTAAACAGTTTATTTAACCTAAGTCTGTCATGAAAAGGAAGTGTAATATTTGATGACAAAGCTCATAGTACTATCTTCAACACCAAAGACGTTATATTTGATTAGAAAAGTTAATTATATGCATATAAAGAGCTGAGATGCTAACAGCTAATTACTCATAAAGGGAAATTAAATCTAATTTTCTAAGTGACAGTTGCTATCTGACAATAGTTTTATTAAACAGAACAAATTCCAATTTACTACAGTGGAACCTCTAAAATTTTATGGGGCACAATCAGATGTATATAAATTAGGTTAAAAGCCAAGGAGTAGAGAAGAGGGTTGCAGCAAGTCAGCACAATTTTGCCATCGAATATTTTTTGTTTTCGTTTTCACTGTTAATTATTAGCAGCTAAACTAAACTGTAATGATACACTGCAAAAACCCTCGGGATCTGATTCTTCATCTGCTTGCCTAGAGTATTACGTGGAACTAAAGTGAGAAACTTGCCTGGGATATTATTGAAGGCTTGTACACAATGAGAGCTTCTTCATACTGCTGACCTTATCCACTTGTTATTTTATCTTCACTACTGACTCAGAACTTCTCCATTTGTCTTATAATGAAACTGCCTTAAAAATGTTCTGAAAAATACACTCTTAATTAGGAAAACATTGCTGCAATTCTGCCAAAGGATGAAACAAAAAGAGAACAGTAAGAACGAAAGCATGAAGGAAAAAGAAATATTATTTGGAGGATTCCTCAATTGTTTTAAATACTTAGATGTGAAAGTTTTGAACCAAACAGCTCCACTCAGAGTAATTGTCTCAGTGAAGACATGATCTCCTGGCAAAAGACATTACTAAGCAAGATGGCAGGAAGACTATGCTGAATCTGTAATGCTAGCATATTAAAGAGTTGTTCCATTATTGAGATATTGGTGTCACATGCATTTCTGGAAGATAATTCCCTTTCCTTTTGTTTAGAGCAAGTATGTCCATTAGCAGTTAAACAGCGGGCCAAAGACTAGCCATTGTCTTTGTTCCAGTTATCTAGTTGCAGATGGCCTATTGAGAGTACCCATTCAAGTTTGTCCTAAGGCATTTCACAGTGATCCTCACACATAGCCACATAGACAAAAATAACTGTATTTAAAAATAAATCCTAAAGGTAGTCCTACATTACTACAATTCGGTACAAAGTTGTAGCAAACAAAATACACATGTTCTTGACTCTCATTTTATGAAGACTCTGACAATTGAGTTCACCTGGCATTGTATAGTAAAAGTTTTGATAGAAAAAAAACCAAAGCAATAAATAAATAAATAAAGTGAAATGAAGACATAAATTATTCCAGATTGATAAACATGGCTGTTTATCAAATGGAAGCCACTACATTCAAATATGGTGCACACATCTGAACTGTAGCACCTTTACAACACGCATGGAAAGTATTGGTTTTATCTGGGAAATGAATTTTAACTTAGCTTTGAATTAACTTTAAATTTTCCAGTGAGCAAACAAAACACACTCTCTATTAAACAACATGATCATTTATGATCAGATTTATAAGGGTAATTCTATAGGTATGTTTTAAGTGTTTTCATTTGTAGCATCATCAAAGAGGCTTTGTTAAATAATTTCTGTTGTGGCTTTGAAATACATAGGAAAAGTATTCTTGATTGAATTTCTCTTTTTTAACATCAATACTATAGTAGGAGGATATAAGAAAGTGCATAACAATTTTTAGAGAAAACATGAAAATCAAGATTTAAAACAACTCTTACCCAACTTGTCAAGTTTTGTTTCACCCATTGATTATTATACATATACTTTGCCATGCAAACAGAGCAAAGTTTAAAACAACCAATAACTGGAGCTTCTGATATTTTCTCCAAAATATTACCCAACAAAGCATTTACCTTAAAGCACTTTTATGAAATATCCATAACATATTGCCTATCATGGAATCAAACAATATTTTTGATAAGTTAAACTGAACTCTGAGTTTATTTACTTGTTGCTAGAAATATTTTGTTTTCCAATTATAATTTTACACAAGTGAATGTTTTTCTCAGTGTTAAGTGAACCCCATCTCCCCCCAAAGTCACTCTTCTGATTCTAATGAACTGTACATAACCTATATAAAGGCAACAAATGACTTTCCAAGACCAAACTTCTAGCTCTATAAATCTCTAAGACTCAAATTACTAGACATAATAAGCCTGGCTAAAATTCCAACAGGAGAATTTTTACTACAAATTACCAGCAACTAGGCAAATGGAAATGAATCAAAGAAGTTCACATGTTTCACAGTGTTTCCAGGAACATGTCTTTGGATTTATACTCAGCTCAAAGCCTAGTAAATGCTTTTCAGAACTGTCATCATGGTACCAAGAAAGAGTGCTGCCTCAATGTTTCTCACGTTCCATGATCTGAACTGCTTCATACTCCCTCCTACCATAATTCTGTACAAGTAGAAACATCTTCACAATCTATCCTATTCTTCACAATCACTCTATTCTCCTCTACCAAACACATCTTTGAGAGGACGAAATACATGTTGACATTTTCAGAACATAGTCATTTTAGAGAACAAGTACTTTTAAATCAGTTAAAAGAATAAGGATAAAGAAACGTGTACTGGTACTTTTTTTTATATATAATTTCCTACATAATTTCTTTTACTGGAGCTCTTTGTTTTTTCTCGTGGATTTGAATAATGTCCGGGCGCTGCCTTTCAGCTTGAATAATTTCTTTAGTATTTCTTGTAAGACAAGTCTCCCACCAAAGGAATCTCTTAGTTTTGCTTATATAGGAATATTTACATGGCTTTTTCTCAAAAGATAGCTTTGCTGAATATAGGATTCTTGGTTATTTCTTCCAGCACTTGAATATATCACCCCACTGTCTTCTGGCCTCAATTGTTTCAGATGAAAAGTACTCTTTTTCATTTTTTTTCCGGTTCGCTCGTATGTGCTGAGTCATTTTCCTCTGCTATCTTCAAAATTTTATTTTTGTATTTCAATATTTCCTTGGTGATATATCTGGATTTGAGTCATTTTGTGTTTATGCTTCTTGACTTTCATGAGCTTCTCAGATGTGTAAACTAATGGTTTTCATCAAGGTTAGTACATTTTAAGCCACATTTCTTGACATTTTTCTCCTCTCTTCTGATACTCCCTTTTGATACATCCCATTACATGTATGTTGATATTCTTAGTGGTATTCCACATTTCTTGGAAGACTGTTTACTTTCCTCATGCTTTTTTCTCGCAGAGAATATGCCATCTTGACCGATCTACTTTCATGTCAAATCTATTCTGCAACTCAAATACACCTTTCAGCCCTTTTTAGTGAAATTTTCATTTGGTTATGATAGTTTTCACCTCCAGAATTGCCTTTGAAAAATTCTGTGTCTTTATTTGCACTCCCTACTGATTAGCCATTATATTTATGTCTTCCTTTATTTTTTTTTTTTAAAGTTATTTTATTTCTTTGAACATATTTATACCAGGTGCTTTGAAGTTTTGGTCTTCCAGGTCTAGCATCAGGATGAAAACTAACCCCCCAAATTAATTTCCATTGCTTTTTTTTATTAATTTTTTTTAATGTTTATTTATTCTTGAGAGAGAGAGACAGAACATGAGTGAGGGAGGGGCAGAGAGAGAGGGAGACACAGAATCCGAAGCAGGCTCCAGGCTCTGAGCTGTCAGCACAGAGCCTGACATGGTGCTTGAACTCAGCTGTGAGATCATGACCTGAGATGAAGTCGGACACTTAACTGACTGAGCCACCCAGGTGCCCCTCCATTGCCTTTTTTTTCTATGTATATGTCAAATTTTCCTGCTTGTATGTCTCATAACTTTTGTAAAAAATTTGACATTTAAAAAAGGAAAAGAAAAAAAGGAAAAAAAGTGGGTAACCTGGGTGGCTCAGTCAGTCGAGTGTCTGACTTTGGCCCAGGTCATGATCCCACACTTTGTGGGTTCGAGTCCTGTGTCAGGCTCTCTGCTGACAGGCTCAGATCCTGGAGCCTGCTTTGGATTCTGCTTCTGCCTCTCTCTGCCCCTCCCTCGCTCTGTCTCCCAAAAATAAAGAAGTGTTAAAAAAAAACTTTGACATTTTAGATATATAATGTAATATCTCTGGACCTGAAATCACACTCCTCTTTTCTTGGAGCTTGTTTTTCTTTGGTCTCTATTGACTAACTTGTTTAGACAAATTCTTTGAAGTCTATTTCTTCCACACTGTGCAGCCTTTAAAATGGCTCTGCTTAGAATTTACTCCTTTATTTTTATTCTAGTCTGGCTTCCCAGGGTCTACATAAACTACTTATTAATCAAAGGCTGTGCTTAAGCCACCATAGGCAATTGCGTTTTTACCCTTTACATAATTGTATGTATGTGTGCTGTTAGTTCATGGAGTTTACAATTTTTTTCTTATGTTCACTCAGACACTAGCCGTTCAGGGATTACCTCTCCAGATATTCCAAGAATGTGCAGTCTTGAGCATGTGAACACTCTTCCAGACTACCAGGAATTTGTGTGTTTTTATTTTTAATCCTGGACTCCTAGGATTTGTCCTGAGTCAGAGTCATCTATTGTTTAGCCAGTATTTGTTGAGAGGTTGCTAAGTATCTAAGTCCCTTGAACCTCTGCACTTTGCTGTTCCAACTGTGAGTGGCATGAGAAATACTTCACAGTCTTCCTATTGTGGGAAATATGATTGCTCCTGAGTGGGTATGGTATAGCTAATATATACAACCTGCCAGAATCCTAGGGAATAGTGTGATACCAGAAAGGTATCTTACTGCCTTCCTCTCCCATCTCATTCTCTCTCGCAATTCTGCCATTTTGCTTGATGTTACATCATTAACAAGAGCAGTTATTAATAACAGCTAATAACTGCTATTGTTGATACCAGTGACTTTTTAAAAAACATTTTAATGTTTATTCAGTTTTGAGAGACAGAGAAAAGCAGGGGTGGGGCAGAGAGAGGGGGACACAGAATCTGAAGCAGGCTCCAGGCTCCGAGCTGTCAGCACAGAGCCTGACACAGGGCTCGAACCCACGAACTATGAGATCATGATCCGAACTGAAGTCAGACGCTCAACTGACTGAGCCACCCAGGCACCTCTGCTAATACCAGTTACTCTTAATTGCTCCCCAAGATATTCTTTGTTTTTGAAAACATCATTAGGCATAGACTTCTTCAGGCTCTATTCCAAATATAGGCATATCTCGTTTCATTATGCTTTACTTCATTGTACTTCACAGATACTGCATTTTATAAATTGAAGGTTTGTGGCAACCTTGTGTCAAGCAAGTCTATCAGAATCATGTTTCCAACAGTATTTGTTCACTTTGTGCCTCTGTCTCCATCTTGGTTATTCTCACAATATTTCCATTTTTCACTACCATTATATTTTTCATGGTGATCTGTAATCAGTTATCTTTGATGTAACTATTTTGTTATGGGGTGCCATGAACTATCCACATAGACAAGTTAATTGATTTAATTAAATTGGATGTATTTTATATGATGGCAAATTCAACTGATAAAAGTCGTACATGTTCTAACTCTTCCACCAACCTGCCATTCCTCCATTTCTCTCCCTCCCCTCAGGCCTCTCTATTCCTGGACACATAACAGTATTGAAATTAAGCCAATTAATAACTCTAGAAGGGCCTGTGAGTGTTCAAGTAAAGGGAAGAGTTACAGGTCTCTCACTTGAAACCAAAGCTGGAAATGATTAACCTAAAAGATACAGTGGAGTTCAGTGCCAGTAATTAAGAGGTTGACACCCTAAAGTTCTCACTTGACACAACACCACATTTGCCTTTATGCTAGACTGTAAAAACTCTTCGCAATGCATAAAACATGTTTCTCCCTATATATATTAAAACTTTCCCAACATTTGTACTTGTATGTTGTCATTTAGTGATGTTTAAACCAGAATTTGGTTAAAAATATATATAGATACATGTGTAACAGTTTGGCATTTATCTTACACACATAGAGAAGAATTATAAATGGGTTTTCCTGGGCTGAAACACCCCTCACCAGAGGTCAGTATGATCCACTACTTTATGTTTCCTGACATAGACTATGTATAGTCTGTGTTGCCTGTAAGCTCTGTATTATAAACCACATTATAGACAACTGTTAGCCTCTATGTGTTGAGGAGTATGTATTTCTGTATGTGATTTTTGTCTTGAAAGTAGTAAAGCTATAGACAGGTGCAGAGGAAATATCAAATTTATAAATATTAGCTATGTAATGTAAAAATCAACCATGTATGTAAAAACACTTTTGCCAATCTGGACTTTTCAGGGAATTGATGAAAGAAATTTGAAACAAAGATTTTAGTGAGCTGATAGAGGATGAATACAAAGGATATCAATAAACGTAGTTATGGATCTTTGAAAAAAAATCATTAACCTTAGTGCAGAAGGCATGTTCAAAGCTGAAAGAGGCTGAAATCTAGGCCTCTGATACCAAACAGCCAAGTTGTAAATGCAAATGAAAAGTTCTTAAAGGAAATTAAGAAAGCAAAATAGCCTTATTGCTGAAAGGGAGGAAGTTTGAGAGGTCTGGATGGAAGATCAATTCAGCCACATGTCCCTTTAAACCAAATCTTAATCCAAAGCAAGGCCCTAACTCTCCTAAATTCTATGAAGCCTGAGAGAGGTGAGGAGTATGTAGAAGGAAAGCTCTAAGCTTGCAGAAGTTGACTCATAAGGTTTAAGGAAAGAAGCCATCTCCATAACATAAAAGTGCAAGGTGAAGCAGCAAGTGCTGATGTAAAAGCTGCAGCAAAGTTATCTAGAAAATCTAGCTAAGGTAACTCATGAAGGTGGGTACACTAAACAGATTTTCAATATATACAAAACAGCCTTAATTGGAATATGATGCCATGTAGGACTTTCATAGCTGGAAAGAAGAAGTCAATATCTGGCTTCAAAGTTTCAAAGGACAGTGTGACTCTCGTTACAGCTTCATGCAGCTGGTGACTTTAAGTTGAAGCCAGTGTTCATTTGTCATTGTAAAAATCCTATGGCACTTAATAATTATGCTACATCTACTTTGCTTGTGTTCTATAAATGGAGCAACAAAGTCTGGGTGACAGCACATCTGTTTACAAAATGGTTTACTAAATACTTAAAAGCCATTGTTGAGATCTAATGCTCAAAAAACCAAAAGATGCCTTTCAAAATATTACTGCTCATTGACAAAGCACCTGGTCATCCAAGGGTTCTGATGGAAAGGTACAATGAAATTAATGTTGTTTTCATGCCTGTTAGTACATCCATTCTGCATCAAGGAGTGATTTCTACTTTCACTTCTTACTATTGAAGAAATACATTTTATAATGCTAAACCTGCGATAGATAGGAATTTCTCTGATGGATATGGGCAAAATTAACTGAAAATCTTCTGAAAGGATTTTTAGGTTCTGCCTCTTCTCTGTTCATTCAGAGCATTCATAATTGATGGGAAGAGGTCAAAATATCTATACAAACAGAAGTTTGGAAGAAGTTGATTCCAACCCCCATGGATGACTTGGAGGAGTTCAGAACCTCAGTGGAGGAAATAACGGCAGATGTGCAAAAGTAAGAGAACTAGAATTAAAAGTGGAGCCTGAAAATGTGACCGAATTAATTGCTACAGTCTTGAAATAAAACTTCAACAATGAGGAGTTGTTTCTTATGGATAAGCAAAAAAAGGGGGCTTCTGAAATGGAATCTCCTCCTGGTAAAGATGCTGGGAAGATTGTTGAAATGATCACAAAGGATTTAAAATATTACATAAATTTAGTTGATAAGCAAAAGCAGGGTTTGAGGGGACTGACTCCAATTTGGAACAACTTTTACTGTGAGTAAAATGTTATCAAACATCATCACATGCTACAAAAATATCATCCATGAAAGTAAGAGGCAATCGATGAGGCTAACTTCATTGTGTTGTTTTAAGAAACTGCCACGGCCACCCCAACCCTCATCAACCACCACCCTGTTCAGTTAGCAGCCATCAACACTGAGGCAAGACACTCTACCAACATAAAAATTATGACTCACTGAAAGCTCAGTTGATGGTTAGCATTTTTAGCAATAAATTATTTTTTAATTAAAGTATGGACATTTTAAAGACATAATCCTACTGTACACTTAATAGACTACAGTATAGCATAAACATAACTTTTATATGCACTGGGAAACCAACAAAGTAATTCAATTCATAGCAATCTTTGCTTTATTGCAGTGGTCTGGAACTGAACCCACAGTACCTCTGAGGTATGTCTGGGTATGTATTTTCTATAACAAAAGCTTAGAAGTAGGCAGTTCCAGAGTTTTTCTCAATAACTCAATATCATTTTGTCACTACAATTACACTTACAATTGTTTTATCACCTTTTTTCCCATGGTGGGTAAAATATAGTCACTTTGGGCCCATTACCACATCCTTATTCTAGCACATAAAGCAACAGAGAAGAGGCAGAATCTAAAATCTTCCTCATTGTGAGGTATTTTCTTTATAAGGCACCAATTCAGCAGAATTTACTACCTATTTCATTGGCTAAAAGGTGCCAATAAGATATAGTGCACATACCCTTCTTATTTTGAAATTAGATCATATACTAGGATAGAGTATCCAAGTAACTCCTGGATTTGACCTGGAAATCCTGAATAATATCTTTTTGGCAGTGTGAATAAACATTCTTGAATTAAGAATAACAAAGTTGGCCTCTCTTGAAGTCTAGAATATTTTTAAATTGTGGCACTGATGGAAATATTAACAAATAAATAATATAAATACTAAATATAATGCAGTAAGGAAAGATAAGATATTCATAGGCAAAAAGCTAAAGAATAGCTTTGCTGATAGATCTGTTTGGTTTATTTATAAATTAGGCAATGAAACAGTCATTTTATTAGCTAAACATCATCACTTGTAAGTAGTACATGGTTGTGTGCCTTGATTATCAAATGTTATTAGATCGTTAAAGATAAAATTATGCATATATCTGTAATTTATGCAGAACAAATACCAAAATAAATCTATAATGAATGTTTACATCATCATATTTGATTTATTTAATATACACTTAAAATGAAAGCATTTTAATTGCTTCTTCAAGCAGATTAGCTCTTCAAACAAACTAAATGGAAGAAGTTTTAAGATTATATTTATACATACATTTTTTTGTATGTTAGACACTTCTTTTAAGAAATTTCTTGTGTAATATTTTCAGCCATGCCAAAGCAACAAAATCATTTGTTACTAAACATAAAGCTTCTAACCTAAGTTCCTGCACAATTTTAGTCTATGCATTACAAAAATAGCTATCAGCAGCACTTTTAATCCAAATGTGTTTCACTGCAGAATACATGTTGTTTCTGCACCATAATACAGAGAACAGTTTAGATTGACATCAAATTAAAATGGAAATCCTGAGATAAAGACCATTATTATTACCCTATAAAAACTGATGGGAATTGATGAGATCATAATGATTCAGTTAGTTTATTCATACAATAAATATATGTGGCATAAGTGGGTAGTGTGGTACATTAAACATAAATAATTCATCTTCTAAAACACATAATTTTTACCATAATATATGGTTGTGGATGAGATTGCATCATTTCTGATAGAAACTAATGAATAGGAATTCTCTACCTTTCCTGAAAATACTTATTTCCACATTTCACTGAAAAATGTTGATGATAAATCACACCATTTCTAAAATGCTGGTAGGTTTTTCTTAACCATTTTCAAGATGTGATTTTAAAACCAACTTAAATCTGCTTAGAGGTAGTTGAAGTTTCATTTTTTGATAACCTAAGGACTTGGCCCTCCATATTGTCTCTGCCTGAAACAAAATTATAGAAGAAATTCATGTTGCTTTACAAAAATCTCAGATACTGGAGATGACCAAGATAGTTCCCAGATTTTGTGAAATTTGCAATCCTGGTGATCTCTCTTAAAATTTTAAGCCTCTGCTGAAGTTTATAGTTCTGTTTAAAGCTGTATTTTCACTTCTATTTTTCTCTGCATACCCAAATCCTAACTATCTTAAGACCAAACCCATCCCTGGTGGATGAGTCTACAATGACATATCATTTTTTTGAATTTCTACATGACCTATTTTCCCCTCCATGTATTTGATATTTGCTGATTCACATATCCTAAGGGAATGTTTCATGGCCAAAAGATCCTGAGGGAAAACATTGAGAGAGCAGAAATTATTTCTGTTATTACCAGGATTCATTTATCCTCAAAGACAGATTAGGTCACATCCTAATTTAAGAAATAAAGAAAAAGATCTCGAAAAAGGTAATGAAAGATATTTCACTGTGATTTTCCTTTATAATGGTTGAGTCAAGCTTTTCTCATTCAGATTTATAGTAGCAAATGATCACTTAACCTAATGAAAAAATGTCTATGCCTATATTATGTCTGAATTTTCTTTCTGAATGGTCCATAACAAAATATTGAGAAAGTGAAGCAGGGAATATAATGGTGACACAATTGGAGAGCATGCAATGAAACCTTTTGATCCATGAAGAAAATAAAATAAACCTTTTTAATTACATCTCCCACCCAAATCCATAAAAATCAAAAACAGTATATGATAACTTCTGGGTTCAAGGTGAAAAGTCAATGTATTTCTTCCATGTTAAGAGACTACAATGCACAAGTTTCCCTCCTGACCCCCATCTGTGACCATGAATATCATAAACTATTATACCAGACAACGAGTTCACATAGTTAACCTTGTCCATCTAGTGTTTGGGACCATTCCAAACAGGTTGGACTTTTTGAATCACATTCAGTTGATATAAATAGATTAAGTAAATTATTTTTTAAATAAAATATACACTTACAAAAGTACATAAATCATGAATGTACAGCTTAATAAATTTTTACCAACTTAACATATCCATCTACCTAGTAAGCAGATCAAGAAATTAAGTATTATCATTACATCTGAAGTTCCCCACATACTAACTCCAATAATTTACAATCTAATGAGGCAGAAAAACTTAACTATAAAATTATCAAAAAATTGTTGTAGATAACTTATAAAATTCTACAAAATTTCATTTTTTATGATGCTGTATGTTATAGTATGTATAATTCAAATAGACTACATATACTATACAACATATATATTTTACATAATATAGATATGCTATATGTAATACCACATGTTACATAACATATACGTGTTCTATAACATATTTATTTTAAATTTGTGATACTTTTATAGTTAAGTTTTTTTTTAATTTGTTCATTAGATTTTTCACTTGTTTCATTAGATTTGTATTATTGATAGGCAGAAATTTTATTATTCATTGTTACATTTCCACAGGGAAGTAGTAACTGTGCTTTGTAGAAAATAATCAATGGTTATTGGCTTTTTACTTTTTCAATGAAATGCTCTGTAGCATTTTTACTTTGGGGATTGACTAAATTTTTACATGCTTTGTACTGCATTTAATAAATTGCTGATGAAAAATGGTTTGTGAATTAATGTTATTTAATTTCAGGTTTTGAAAAACTATGATCTCCAATATAATTTTTCTTTATTATCACTTATGACTGCAGGTCAAAGTATGGCATATTGATAGTCTGTCTTTACAAATTGTTAAATTTTCAGCTCTATGTTATTTGTAATATTAGTATTGAACATTTAAGGAAACTTCAATTTCCAAAACTCATTTCAAAAGCTTTATGAAGTCTCTCAATGCAATCTCTAGAAAAAATAACCAAGCAAATGCATCCCTGATAATTTCTTTATGGTCAAATAGGATAAAAAAATTATGTTTAAAGTTATCCAAAGTGAAATTTTAAAAAATAAAACAATCACTTTAGTGGGAACCTATTTTAAATGATTATTAAAAATCAAAATACACACTTCACTCAAACTTAATTACAATTCTTGTATTGTTCTCCCTTAATACACTATGTTATGAAGCTTTCAACTAATTTTATTTAATTTGCAACATATTTGTTATTATTTCAATAGATCTTATTAAAATAATTACAATGATATTTATGGAAAATAGTTAAACTTATAAGACCACAAAGTTAAACCACAAAAGACTGCAGAATATATCTCCAAAGAAAACATTCCCTCCCTCAGTTTTTATGTTAATTTTAGTTTTCTGAGATATCAAACATTCTTATCCAAATTTAGTTATATTTTGCATACTTTTTATTTGCTATATGCAAAAGCCATCATATACCTACTCATTTTATATTCTTTAAAATGATGTATGATCACATGCATTACTCGCATTCCACCATAAATTGTTAAAATTTTGAAAGGCACAGTTAAGGAACCAATAAAAATGTACATACGAATGAAAAAAAATACAAGTAAGTTATGGGATCAGGAAGGCAGAAAGTGGGAGCAACAAGGATACATACAGTATTATACATAACAATATTAGTATAATACATAACAGTATTAGAAATAACTCAAAACATAACTAAAATGTGAATGGATTAAATGAAATGAATTAAATTAGAAAGTAAAAATAAAACTATACAGGGAGATATTCTATATATTTATAAGTAAAGACATAAGCCTAAATGAACCATGTATTATAGAACCATGTATTATAACATTTAGAGATGACAAAGCAACAAAAGTGTCATATGTCAAAATTTGTGAGACACAATTGATGTTATTGTTATAGGGAATTTTTTACTCTATTATTCCAGAAGGCGGAGACAAAACCCAGAAGCAGCACTGATGCAAACATAAGGCGCTACAACAAAATGAACAAGCAACCTATTAAAGGGAAGAAGAATTTTGCAAATGTTGTATCTGATAAGGGGTAATATTCAAAACAGAGGAATAGCTCATAGAAGTCAACACCAAAAATCCCAAAAATAATCTAATTCAAAAGGAACAGAGGACTTAAACATTTTTCCAAAGAACACATACAACTTCTTCATTATACAATACAGAAACCTGTGGACAGCATGGCAGAATGAAGAATATAGTTTCAGGTGTCACAATCTTTAATTTGACTCTGGGATCAGCCCTTCCCTTGGGGTAAGTTATTTAACATTTCTAACTTGCCATGTCATAATTTTTGTAATATTTAGAACGTTGTTAGAATCAGATGATATAACCTAACGGTTCCAGTATCAATAAAATAATGATTTTCAACAAATTTAGCCTCTTCTCTACGTTCATTTTTCTGCCCCCTATTATTTCAATACTGGTATTCACAGAGGATTCAAACTCTTCTTTAATTTTCATTGACACTCTTTCTGGGAAGTATCATACATTCTAGCATGGTTTATCCAATTAAGTAGACAACATCCAAACTTGACCACTCTCCCACCTTCAGACTAACTACTTGGCATATATTCACCTATGGAAACGTTCAAATTGACAGAAACAAACAAACAAACAAAAATCATTATCTTGCTTCAAGGCCCATTACCTCTCAGGCCTTTTGTGGTCATTTGCTTTAATCCCTGCATTAAAGTAATTATTGGTTCTTCTTTTTTATTCTAACTTTCATAGTACAATAATGCTATTGGATTCTGTTTTAAAAAAAAATGAGTTCCATATCAAGACCCTGACTTGGTCTTTGACATCAGCTCTCCATTTGAGCTGCCTAGCACCAACTTAAATATGTATGGATCATCTATTGTGTTGGGTTTTGAGGATACAGCACTGACCCAGCACCTGCTCTTGAGTCCATTGGTAATTGCAATATGGTAGAAAGGCTTGACAGTAATAATAAATAGAAAGTAGCACTTGGGGGTCTAAACTAGTCTTGTAGTAAGAGAAGACTTCCTGAATAAAGAAAACCTCAAGTAAAAGTTTACTTTTCTACTCTAACCTTTGACTACTTATTACTTAACTTTTTTTTTTCTCTTTTCCTTACCAGGCTTTAAAAAATCTATGGCCTTTTCACAGATCACGATATTTCCTGAAGTATTATTCATTCCTGTCTCAACTCATATTCTTCCTTCAAGATCCATTTCAAAATTCTACTGCACCTTGAAAATTTACGTGTTGTGCTCTTTTTTTTAATTGGCTTAAATTATAGCTTTCACTCTGAAATGTTCTTATTTATTAAGATTTCTCTTCTAACACACTGAGGCAAAGGTCATGTAATTTCTAGATCTACAGAGCTTGTCATGGTTTCTCTCACTCAATAGGTGTTCAGGGACATTAATACCAATAATACACAATAATTACAACTAAAAACTAATATATTATGGGCTTATGTTGTGCCAGTTTAAGTGCTAAGGGTTTCGTATCCTGTTAAGCAAGTTATATTCCCATTCCGTAGTTAAAAGAACAGAGGACAATGGAAAAATGAGAAATTTGCCCAAGTTCACAGAAGAGATAAGGATCAGATGGGATGGAACCAGGGCACTTCTAACTCCTGATGACTGGCTCTGAACCATTATGTATGCTGAATGAGCAACAAAAGTTGTTCAGGATCAAAATTGCTTACATAGAAGGGGCAATTCTAAGCCTACATGTCTGATTGACTCCTTTTCACTTTTAAACTACAGAAGGTGAGGTCTTTGAGGTAGTCTCTTAAGGTATTACCCCATCATTTTTCTTTGTGCATGCAGTATTTTTTCCTGGGTTAGTGGGAAATCAGTCAATCTACATTATACTGTAGATTGAATTTTAAGAGAGAATATGAACCTTTTGTGAAAAAAAAAATTTACATTATAGCATTACCTTTGCACATCATTGAGATCCAGCGTAACAAAGTATTTATTCTATTCATTCACTTGTTAGATCTATGAGCATATATTAAGTTTCCACTTTGTGTCTGGAAGTGTCCTAGTCTTTGGGGAGTTTACCATCTAACAGGATATTACACACAAGTCACTATCTACAATAGAGTCTTAGGAAACTATGATGTAGGTATACACGGGTATAATGACATTTTCAAAAACTATTATCTAATTTAGCTGTGGAATAAGTCACCACAAAAACCTTCATGAAACATTAGACAGGCAAAGAAGAAGGAAGGGGAACAACAGAGAATTCAGAAGTATGGTAAATAAAGGAACAGTCATATCAAAGAACTGCCAATGAATCACTGTAACTAGAGCACAGAGTAGATGTTGGAGAGGAGTGAGGTGTAGGCTTGAGAGAGGGAGGTTGGGTAATAATGAATCTTTTTCTTTTTTTTTTTCTCTAAAGACCTTGATCAGCTGATGAAGGAATTAAATAGAATAGGGGCATAATTAGATTTGTATTTGAGATAGAATCATGGGGTAAAGAATGAAACACATTTGAGAAAGCATTTTGGCTGCAATTACCATGTAAATGATGTTATTTGTTACCAAAAGAAGGATTATAAAAGAAGGAACAGGTGGAGGTGTCTGTTAGCTATCTTGATTATTACTCATGCCCCGAACAGTCACCTATGGCACACTCTAAAGAAATGGTTGTCAAACTATAGCCTAATGCCGAATAAGGACTGTTGCCTATTTTGTATGGACCATGAGCTAAGAATGGTTTTTACAGATGAGCATTTCCATTTAATTTGGTGATAGGAAACACTAATTGTAAAATCCAGTTTAACAGTATGTTGTCCTCCCACCCCTGAAAAAACAAAGTTAAAAAAAAACACCCCCCAAAACCACAAATCTAATTAGTAGACAACTATTATAAAAATATACTCAATTGTTAACTGTATTTTGAAAACCATCAAATTATGTAATATTTTTTTTTTATAAAAGTACCTATAATATATTCAATTTTGACTCTTGGCTTGAAAATCCTAAAATATTTACTATCTGGCCCTTTACAGAAAAAGTTTGCTGACACCTTCTCTATAAAATAATTAAAATATTTAATTGAGGGATTAACAAAGTTATAGGCAAGATTAATAGGACTAACAGGAAAGGTAAAGCACTTGGGGATTATGAAGTAGAGAAAGTCATCATCATCTCATGGACCTAAAGGGCAATAGGAAGGAGACTTTATTGGCACTCAGTTGGAGATACAGTCCAGAAGTGAGGCTACTTCACAGAAGCCATGAACTTAATGAACTCAGATACTGGGAAACCTCTTTACAGCGGGGAAGAGTAAATCCTCTGACACATGTTGCAGAAATGATACCTTGATCTCTCTCTCTCTCTCTCTCTCTCTCTCTTTTTTTTTTTCAGTCTCTCACAATGCTCCCATTGGTCTAACACATCAGAGAGTCAGCGGGCAAGGGAGCCCAGAGTGATATTGAATTCATTGAGGTAAGCTTCCTAGGTCACAGAGTAAGGTGGAAAAGAATTGGGCCTGGATTTGTAGGGGCAAGGAGACAACTGCCAGCACAAAATGTAAAACACTAATAGGTATTTGGATGTGAGTACATGGAATGCAGAAAAGAAAACTGAATAGAGCACATACATTTTAGAAGCCATAGGTACTTTGGTGGTTATTGAATTTATTGATATAAGGCTTCTTAGGAAGAGTATTTCCAGTCAGAAGAGGATGTGGGCTGAAAACAAAACCATAAGTAACACAGGCATTTAATAAATAAAGAAGAATAGCTTGCAAAAAAGCGATAAACAGGAAAAAATATTAAAAGCTAAAAAGAACACCTCCTTAAAGTTATTCTAAGAATTTAATAGCAACATATGATTTAATTGATTGCTATATAAATGCTGTGGTTAAAAGAAGGAAGGAAAATAATGTATGAATTCAACTGCTTTGGCTGAAGTGTGTGTGTGTGTGTGTGTGTGTGTGTGTGTGTGTGTGAATATAGGCTCTAATTTCAAAATAATTCTCAAATTCTACCATGTTTTGCCACCATCATGGTTACCACCCTGCAGGAATCAACAATTCTTACCTAAGCTAATGCCAAAACAGATTCTCAATATCCACATATATTCTAAAATCTATTTACTCATCACAAAAAAGCTTGAATTAAATTTTAATATACATCACTTTATTCTTCTGAAACCCATTTGAAACTCTCTCATCACATTTTAAAAGTAGCCCAAATTATTATGGTTCTTCCTCAGAGAAGAATGCTTCTGAATTTTCAGTCTGAAGACCTCTTTCCATTTTATGTCCCTTACTTTTGTTTCATTCTCTTTAATGGACTTTACTACCACTTGAAACTGTATTATTTATTCATGTGTTTTCTTATTTATTTTCTGCATTTCCACTGGAACGAAGGCTGGTTGAAGATAATACAGTTCTCTCCTTTATTCATGGCTCTATCTCCACTGCTTATGTATTGAGTGGAAGAATGAATTCCATCAGTGACAAGGGGCCTGATCAGAACATACATTATCCCTTTCAAATAAAAGTGCAATTACCCACATGGATTATTAGAGACATAGCTATATGAATTTTTTAGTAGGGTCTAAATACAAGGCAATAGGTGAGAAGAGGCTGAAGGTAAGAATAATGAAGACATAATGAAACCATAAAGATTCTGTGTTTTTGTGTCTCTATCAGCAGAAGATGCATCTATTTATGCTGAGGTTCCCATTCTCTCATGGCTAGTTTTCTGGTATTTCCTTCCTGGTATGCTTCTAGTACATGCAGACACAAATTTAAAGCAGTGTCACTTCTGATCACTGTGCCTTTTTACTGTCTTTGATAAAACTTTGCACCCTCTCATCTAGTCATTGGGTTTTGTATCTAGTCCAAGTGTGGAACACAAGCCACTTCCTTAATTTCCTGAAGGCCCAGTAAAGGACAAGACTGTAGTCATTAATGAATTTCAGCTAATGCTGTGTTCAGGGTCCCCTAGAATTAAGAATTTCTAATAAGTGAACCTCCGGGCTTCTTGTTAAATCCAGTTAGATAGCTCTATGACAGAAGGCCAATAGAAATTTCTATGTAATTACTTTTAGAGACCAAACTTCCAAATTATTTGGACCTCAAAAGCAAGAGCATCCTCTCTTTTGCAGATAAGTGTTTACATTCTATAGCAGAGATACCTCAAAGTTTCCTCAGGAAGAAACTCTTGTTCTCCTGAGAAAATACCTCATACCCATTAAGTCGTTGACTTCCAAAGACCAGAACAAAATAATCAGAGTAATTGATAGTGCCATTTCCCAAAGTCTATACTTTTAATATTTTAAATAAAATAATTTACATCAATTAGATTTTAAATAATATCTGGCCTAATTCATAGTGATGAAAAATGCATTTCTGACTCTTCAAGGGCACAGACTGGCTAAAGACAAACTTAAAATATGTTTCTCAAAAAAGCACATTAATATCTCTCAGTCTTCCGCTTCTGAATTCAGATTTATAGTGACATCTCACTTTTCTCCAAGAATAATAGGTAGGCACTTGCTTTAAATTAGTCTAAAAAAAGGCCCACCATGGTCATTTTTTCCAAAACCTAGGAATTCTCTTCCAGAAGTAATTTATTCTCTACCTCTAGACGCTGAAACTGCCAACAATTCATAAATGCCATTTCCCTCAATTTGAACATACAAAGAAGTTAATAAATCAATACATTTCTCACCAGCCACCTAGTTATACATATATCATATAGAATCACTTCCTACTGCTTAACAATCTTGCAGGTTCTCCTTTACCTACTAAAATTTCAAGTCCTTAGCTTATTTCACAAGGCATTTATAACATTTTTGCAACCAACCTTTCCTTTTATATCTCCTGCTACCACCTTACTATTCTAGTCACCACTTTGCCAAATATTTCTTAAGTACGGTGTGTGAAGCATACCATGATGTATGGGGACTGAGGATCGAGAAAACGTAAGCCCCATCCATGCCTTCAAAGAGCATAAGGTCTAATAAGTCATATGCTAGAACAGAGGTAAACGTGAAAGTTTTTGAAAACTGGAAAAACACTGTGATTAAAAAAATTTAATAGGGGAATGTAAACTAGTTTCAGGCTTTAGGGGAAATCTCACTGTAGAAATTTCCTTATCATGAGAATTAAAGAATGAGTAAAATTTTTCCATACTCAGTGCTTAGGGACTAAGAGGAAACAGTTCAAAGGGAGAAGGAATTTTTTGTGCTGTTACTTTTTCTGGCCTTCTTACCTTTGTAATTAGTTCTCTCTCACATGTCTTTGTGACCTTTTATAAAATGCAACCCCACTTTAAAAGCCCTCCCCAAATCCCAGCCCATCCCCTTTGGTGATAATTTCTTAAGGCTTGAGACTCTTACATGATGCATTAACCTCTCCAACATTCTTCCAGGTCTTGGTAGATCCCAGTAGGTGATAATAATATCAGTTAAATCAATGAGACATTTTCAGCCTCAAGAGATTTAGTTACCTGCCTAGGTCAAAGAGCAAGTTACTGCAAAGCCAGGATGAAACATAAGTCTTCTAATTTGGAATCCTGTGTTTTTTAATCAAATGTCATAGGCTATTTGTTTTGATACTATTGCCCTCATTTGCAGAGCTTTTCATTCTGGGGGAGACATTTTTTTTTTTTTAAATGGAAATGGAACAAGGAGTGTCCATTAAGAAGGTGAGTTCATCTGAAGTCATCTTGAGGTAAGAAAACACTGAAGTGAAATGCTTACTTTCTTCATTTTTGCATCCTTATTACAGGCAGTAAAGCTTTCTACATACTTCAGTAGGTCTTTGGGAAAAGTACTTAGATTGGCTTCCTCAGTTTCATTCCATTCTCCTTCCATTCAGTAACAAGAGAATTAATGTTAATTTGTAGCTAGGATACTACATGTAAATTAAGATTGGCCAATTAGTTGTACTTGTGTGAAAATCAGATGACGACATGGCTGATAGTATCTTTCAGATGCTATAGGAAGATAGAAATGCTCTGGGAGAAGTGAGTGATGGCCAGAAATGGCCTGTACATCATACTGCCAAGCTTCTTGAGTGTGGCACATTCAACCCTGACCTTTGGGTAGTAGTGGTGGTGGTGATATCTAAAAGTCAAAGGCCTAATGGCAGTGCCAACTTGTAGGCCTCTGTCCCTTCCAAACACAAGTCCCTAGATTCAATCATTTTCTGCTAAAAGTTCCTTGGAATTTTTTGGTTTTGTTTTTGTTTTCTAAGCAGTCCAGACTGATATAGAGTGTTCAATAACATTTGCCAGCAGATACACCTTTCAGAGATCTTAAATGATCTTTGTATCTTATTTCCTTGTATATTGCCCATAGTTTCATGGCTCTATGTTAAAACAGATAAGATGACACAGAGATTGTTGGATATTCCCCAAGGGCTAACACCAGGGAGTAAACTAAATCTGAACATCTTTAATGATTAAGAGGACTTCTGTGGATTTAAGAGTAATCTTCAAATGCATAAATAACAGTGATTAATCAAAATCCTTTCATAATTTCCCTAACTGCTTCTAATTTGTTAAGCTCTTCACATACTTTAGTACTTTAGAATTTTAAATATGATTCACAATTATTATGCACTTTTTTGACCTCTAAACATAATACTTAAATGACATTGACTGTCATCAGAAAATAGTCTCCTACTGCTTTCTAAATGCTGAGTCAAAGGTAGGGAAGTTATGAAAAATAAATGAGGTAAAGCCAAGATGTTTACTTTCAAAGCAGGAGGCACTAATCTTGTAACAATGCTCTGTTCCACTAGCATTGTTATTGCTGCCACATGGAGTGATTGATGGGGATTTAATCATTTTATCTAATAGCTCTGGGTATTAGAAAATGATATATGCTACACTACAGTTTTTAGAACATTCCAAAGTTTTCCAAAAGTAAGAAATCAGGTATAGTGCTGCATTTTTTTTTCTTAACTTTCCCACACCTAAAATAATGTTAAGGGTTCTCTGATATTAATTATATAGAATTTGAAATTATGTACCTTTATTACAGAGGACAAAAAAAGTAATTGAGTCCATAATATTAGATTATTCCATCTAACATATGAAATCAACACACTCCTAACTATGTGTTTTAAATGATGTGCATTTGAAATAGCAAGATTTCAGGGACACCTGGGTGGCTCAGTCAGTTATGTGTCTGACTTCCGCTCAGGTCATGGTCTCGCAGTCCGTGAGTTAGAGCCCTGCATCGGACTCTGTGCTGACAGCTCAGAGCCTGAAGCCTGCTTCATATTCTGTGTCTACTTCTCTCTACCCCTCCCCTGCTCACTCTCTCTCTAAAATTAATAAACTTAAAAAATAAACTAAACGAAAATAAAATAAACAAGATTTCACTCATACATTACATGGTTTAATATAAACTCTTGTAAACAATGGCAACATTTAAATGGTACTGGCCATATTCATTTTTACTTTAAGAACCATATTTTATTATAGACATTTCTTTAAAACACTAGGTTAACTTATTTTTGGTCTGCTTAATAAACAAGCAAATAATAACATACCTAATGCAATAGGCAAGAGAGATTGAACTCAACTCTGCTGAAGGTGGGAGATAATTTCAAAGCTGTGGTGAGCTAGTGGAAAGTAGGCCATTGTAAGAAGGCTGGTCAATATGACTAGGATATATGCATTTGCTAACTGGCCTCTATTGAATTAGGGTCTTACCCTCCCACAGAGACCAGGAGATGGAGGCTATATCTTTCTCAATGACCTTATTTCAAAGGGCTGGAGACTGGGATCTTTAAGGAAGGTCTTTAAGGAAGGTCTTTAAGGTCTTTAAGGAAGACATTCTAGTGTGTAAAACTGGCAAGGAGTGCAAGATTTACATCTCAAAGGGACAGAAAGAATCTACAACTGCAAGTTCTCTAAAGTAAATGGTGTAATAAAAGGAAGGCCAGGGGCTTAGAGTCAGGAAGAAAACTAAAATTTAGTCCAGTTAGGGGAGTGCTAATACCAGAACATTTTGTCCACTAATCATGTGCAAATATAGCAATTGACTAGAAAATTATTATGTGATTACCAAGCTGTGGAAAATGCCTATTAAAGAAAATAGGGCTTTTAGAATTTTTATTTTGAATATTTATATTTTTAAAAAGCAAAAAGACAACACTGATTGTACCAAACCTGAGCTATCACCAGTTCACTGACAGTTTTCTTTTAGGGTAACATTGTCACTTTTAAGTCACTTTCTTCTTTATTTACCATAATTTATTTTTTACCCTAAGGTATGCTGATCTGACAAATTAAGAATTTAAAGGCACATAGTAAGTATCTTTAAATTGTTTCTCACCTTCTGAAAACCAGAAATTTACCTACATTCATCAAGGGATTTCATATTTTGACACCAATGTAGGAAATGTATATTCCATGTATTTATCCTTGTGTTTGATCTGTGTGTTTGATTTGTTCTGAAACTGTGTTTTCATTTTAATAAATTACACTCTTTTCCAGTATTCTGGTTATTTTCTGATGGTACCAGTCTTTGCCTTATCAGTACATCTTAAATTATATGCTCACTTAATTATCTCTCCTAGATTTGTGATCTTAATGATATGAGATTTTGACATTTAAAATTGTAACTGTATCTGCATCACTTTTGTTTCTTTTGTATATTTTCTCTCGTTCCATTAATGCCCTATTATAATCTTTCACCTCTACATTTTGAGGCATTTTTAACAAACGGGTTTGTGGTGTAAGCTTTCCCAGCTTCACAATTAAAGAATTACATGATTATTCTATTAACTTGGACAGAATCTATGATTTATGTCTGATACTTCAATTAAAGTACTTATTTTTATTTCTAAAATTTTTGAGAAAAATTTAATACTGTTGAGAATACTACATGAACACATTTTTCTGAGTACTCAGTAATAGCCAGGTGCCACAATAAGCAATTTACATGCATTACCTCATTCAATTTCTCAGAACTGGAGTATTATATTATTAGCTAATAGTGTCGTGATACCATTTCCACTTATTATTAGAGTCTGTGGTATTGATCCCCATAGTTTGGAATGCAAAAATAAAATCACATTTGAGGCTTGCTAAAACACAAGTTTCTAAATGCAACAAATAAGATTTAACTCCTATCTCTGGAACTTAAATGTATGCATCTTTTACTTGACCCCAGGTGATTCTGAAGCAAAAGAAATTCGAATTGATGAGGGAGCATAAGGCAAGCTGAGGGCAAAGTACAAACTAGCACACCTCTCTCCCCCAAGATTGGATAGGTGTGATATTTCTCAGGCACTCCTGGCTGCCCAAGAACAAAGGAAAGAAAACAAATGGTTAACTGATAGAGATCACACTCATATAGGACACAAGACACGGGCCTCCATCAATTTACAAATATCTTAGTAAGTTACAAGAAAAAGGCAATCTTATCAATAGCCTGATCTCCAGAAACCTATAGACTCAGTTTCCTGGAGCCCCAATATCACTCCTCCATGGTGATATTAGGAACAAAGGCAAGAAGGAAATGGCAGGTAAAATTAAATTTCCTTTTAACCTGCAGCCTATTGACAAATACTTGAGGCAAATACAGAGTATAACATTTCTCCAGGAACTGCCTACTGTCTTAATGTTAATGTTTTGCTAGAGGGAAAAACAACCTTAGCTTGACAATAACTAGGCCTCCAGTATCCTGTGAGTCTTCTTTAGCATATTAAAATGTCTTTGGAAACTTGCCCTTGACTTTACCTCCCCAACTCCATAGTATATAACCAGTCACTCTTCATAACCCCAGTGCAGCTTCTTCTGCCCATGGTCCTGTCCCTGTGCTTTAATAAAATCACCTTTTTGCACCAAAGATGTCTTCAAGAATTCTTTCTTGGATGTCAGCTCTGAACACCCCCATTACCCCAGAACCTCATCATAATCAGCTCCTAAGGAAAACAGTTCTAGGAAATAATTTTAAGATAATTTTAAGATAAATTAGTTGATCAGTTCTCTAAAGGATTTACATCAAGTATAAGAAATAGCACAGATGTAATGTCATAGTCTTATATTATTTGTCAATATTCTCTGTGGTACTTATGCTCATTAATGTTACAAATACTTTGATAAAAATATTTTTAATTTCTTTCAAATTAAGCATACTTGAAAGAAAATGTAGACATGACTTTTATTCTCTCCTAGTCTTTTCATCCTGAGATTATTTGGTACTAAGTATTACATTGTTAAATTTCACCTTTTATCAGTCAAAATCAAGACATTCGCCTTTAAAAATGAATTTACTATGTAATTTCTTCAAATATAACCTGGAAAAACCTCATTGGATTGATTTTACATTATTTGAGATTCTCATGTGTTTATCTTAAATGATTTAAAACTGGTGTGGTGTTGAGTGTGTGTGTGTGTGTGTGTAGGAATAAAGTCTTAATTTCAGCAACAGAAATGAACGCTGTTCACTTACTCAATTCAGTTGTTTCCATATTCCTTCTAAGTAAACTTAATATACCTGAACTGAATATCTTTAAAATTCATATATTTGGTTCCAATTTTTCTTACTTTTTCAATTAGAAAGAAATAGTTATGTAAGAGGCATACAAGCTATTCTTTTCCATACTGGGGATTTCCCTCTGGGAAAGAAAGAAGATGACATAACATATTCACCAATCTGTACAAGATGATAGGTCTACTGGCAAACACATTAATGGTATTTTCTAGTAGTAGAAATTTTTTTATGAAATGCTTTTAGAGGGATGCAGCTAGTCTATGATTGCTTATGGTAGCCTGTAATGTATAGATTTATGGAACATGGCTCTCCAGAAAATGTCATAAAAGCTATGAAACTATATGTTTATAAAATGCAGATGTTGCATGATCAAAATATCTCTTTCCTCTTAAGCAATTTAGATGCATGCATTAGTTAGAAAACACACATATAAATCTTGGCCAGCATACATTTGGATGTACCAAAGAAGGACCTGCATAGCTATGGTTGGTAGTCCTTGCTTTCTTTCTGCTTCACTAATGACTTGTAATTACTTGTGTTCTTGATATGGAAGATCACTGATTTGTATGAATCTGATTTGAAAATTTAATAATTTGTGTTTTCTCATTCATCATACATGATTTCTACACCAAATGGGCATAGTTTCCAAATGATCTTGATAACACATTATTAATCAGAATGATAGTTTATTATATGAAGGCACAGAAATTTATCAGGTTAAATATATATATTTATTCGTATTTATCAATATTTATATTTATACCTATATATTTTGTCTCTACAAATGTTTTTATGTATATATATGTGTGTGTGTGAGTGTTTGTATGCATAGTTACAAAGATACATGTTTATGTATATATAATATATACTTATATTTTATATTATGAATATGTAGGTTTCATTATGGACAATAAAATATAATAAGTAGATTGTTTGAGAATGTGCATTTAAACAGATATAATTAAGGGAAATTTTGAAGATTTTAGATATTTGCAACCTAAAATTAAAGTGTTGGCAAGGACAGTTTTGGAATCAGACTAAGTCTCAACCTTTCTTGCTAATGGAATGAACTAAACCACATGCAAGGAGGTAATTGGGGCAAATAGTGCTTCAACTTGAAAAGGGATTGGGGTGGAGATATTTCATTAGAGATTAAAGAATAAGATTACATTGGGATGGGCATTAAAATTAAGGATGTGTGCTTATCTTGCATAATTGGCAGTATCTTGTGTGCTTCAAATGCCTGTCAGCATCCTGGGGTTCTACAACCAGCAGTGACAAACAAGTGGTCATCAATCCTCATTCCATTTTCTTAACTATCCTACTTGCTGCCTTTAACACATAAAAGGGAACTTGAACATGGTAAATTCAGAGCCCAGTGTTTTGATACCTACTCTTTTGATGTATTCTTTTTAATTAACATAAACTGTTGATAATTTTAATGATATCTTCCTTAATTCCTATCCATCCTCTTTCCTGAAAAGGATTGGTAAGACTAAGAGACAAATAATGGCACAAATTCATTTAATTTTTTTTTACCTTAGTAAATGGAGTTAATAAACTTTGACAAACTTGGACATATGTAGAAAATAGCATCTCATAAGAGAAGTGCTGTTATGAATTCAACCTAGAATAAATTAACAAGCTAAAATTTTTTTTTTTATTTAAAAAAAATTTTTTTAATGTTTATTTATTTTTGAGACAGAGAGAGACAGAGCATGAACGGGGGAGGGGTAGAGAGAGAGGGAGACACAGAATCGGAAGCAGGCTCCGGGCTCTGAGCCATCAGCCCAGAGCCCGACGCGGGGCTCGAACTCACGGACCGTGAGATCGTGACCTGAGCTGAAGTCGGACGCTTAACCGACTGAGCCACCCAGGCGCCCCACAAGCTAAAAATTTTTAAATAGCCATATAACGGAGGTATAAATTTTCTTCAAGTATTGTGATCATAAGAAATTTTATTAATCACAGAAGAGTGATACTACTTTAAAACGTGTGATTCCCCCAAAGTTTGTCTAAATCTTTTAAGAGCTTTTACTCCATAGAAAAGTTAAATTTAAAAAAAATTATATAAAAAGTTTTTATATAAAAGCATGTTACACAAAACATCACTCAGGATTGTTATTAGTGATCATGAACTGTTTGGTTTTGGTCCATGATGACTTTTTTTTTTCTTTTATGAGAGACAGGGGGCACAAGTGAGACAGGGGCAGAGAGAGAGAGAGAGAGAGAGAGAGAGAGAGAGAGAGAGGGAAGTAGGGCTCACTTGAAGCAGGGTTCATGTTCACCTGAGGTTGGGCTCATGCTCACCCAGTGCGGTCTCAAACTCATCAACCATGAGATCATGAACTGAGTTGAGGTCAGATGCTTAACAGACTAAACCACTCAGGTGCCCATAGTCCATGATGACTTAAGTGCAGAAATGGAAATTAAGTATTCAGAATCTTTTACAGCAATTTACATCTGTGCGACAGCCTAGCATGGGATCAGTGGGCTTGTCTTATTGAACCAGCTATAGTATAGACCAGTTAGTGTGCTATCAAAGTCATAGGTTGTACAAGGATGCTTTAAGGTTAGTTTGCCAAATGTAAAAAAAAAAAAAAAAAAAAAAAAAAAAAAAAAAAGGACATAGAAAAAAACAATAAATTATTGCAATTATTTCACAGGTAATTTAAATTTAACTATGAGGTTAGTAACTGATGAAGGATTGAAGATGGACTATGAAGTGTAACAACAATGAATACTTCTTGAATACAATTTAAGTGAACATTCTGTTTTTCCTTAAATTATATTAAAAATCTCCTTCCAGTTCCCAACAGATTGGAAATGAAAAAAATATAATATATGTAAATTGGTTATGGAACACATAATAAGAAGCTCTGAGCTACAGCAGTTTGTGGTCCCCTGAATCAAGGCAGCAAAAGATCTCTTGAGGTTAGCTTGGATCCATTGCACAAGAAAGCACTGGGACTTTTCTTTTTCTCTTTCTCTCTTTCTCTTTTTCTTTTCCTTCCTTCATTCCTTCCTTCCTTTCGGAAAATAAGAGCTAGGCCTAATAGCTAAATGGGTGAAAATATGATCAGATCAGAAGTGATTGATCTCCAATAAATGTATTATACATATTAACCACTTCATTACTTGATTACTTTCATGAATAAATAACCTATCACATATGTGAATCCATTATTTTATTCATTAAGAAAATAAATAACACTGGTCATCAGCAGTACAATTGATGGGTATATATTCTAACTGAAAACAGGTATCATTACCTTCAATGACTGAAATATTCTCTAGGAAACATTTTAAATGTTGGATTTTAGAGGATCTCCTTATTAATAATAACTTGTTTTTAATACTTGAACAATTTTCTGTGGGAAAACTATATATATATATATAATTTGTAAAATAAGTAGGGGAAATTACTATCAAGTTTAATATTTCTAATATAAAAAAATCTTAACTGATGGCTGTAGAGATGGGAGATAGACACATTTTGATGCATCTCTTTTAGTATGTTGTTAATGAAGCTATCAGGGTTATTGAGAAGACTGGGATCTGTACCATTTTTTCCTACTTGCACCAATTTCTAATTTTTAGGTCTCCAGAGACAAACCATATTTCTAATTTAGCTGCTTCAAGCATAGAAATGGCATTTATAAATTGGTACACAATCTGAAGATAAACACTCCATCATATTGTGATAGATAACTCAAACTTTAATTACTCAGATAAAACCACTTTCATTAAGAAACATGTTATATATTATACAACCAAATCCCTTCATTAAATTCTATTAACACAATTAATAAGCAATTCACCCAATGCATTGCTCTCTTTATCACTGGTTTACTTTGAATTATTAAACAAACCTCTGAGTAGAAGCCCCCATATGAATTTCAAATACCACTTATTTATTTAACCAATATATACTACACATAATACCTTATTTGTATGCATGTAAAAAAAATTCCAGTATTTGTTTATCTTTCAAGGACAATGGAATCGCCTAGATTTAAATTCAGCGAATAAAGTGTGCTAAGGAATAGAAAGAAGAAAATAAATTCAGATGCCAACTAAGTGGTGACCTTCACCTTCTCCAGAGACCCTAGGCACCCTGGAGAAAAAGATACTGAAACTTTGCTTTTACTGGTACAGCACTGCTATTTATTAAGTATCTCAGAATCAGGGTTTGTGCAATTTAAATTTTATCCTGTGATCTCTGTAGTTTGGTGTACTTTAAAGGCAGGAAAAACGAATTGGGCTACAATAATTATGTTTTACAACTTTAGATCAGATCCAACTCCCAACCTCAAGAGTTTCTGATATCTCTCATCCCATTCTTTGTTTCCTCACTTAAAATGTCAGTATTCCTTGTGAAGAACAAAGCACATTGCTAGAAAATGCAGTACGGCCACAATAGGATGTTCTGAGTGGTCCAGTTATAGTTGGAGATAATCTACACGTAGCTTGTTTTACCAACCTGGGACATAGATTTTTAGACAAAAAGTTGATGGTTTTCCAACCAAAAAAATATACTGAGTTAACTAAAAGAGGAAGACAAACTGATACATACTATGTTGGCTTTTTTCTTTATTTACAAAATGGGGAAAAAACCAATTTTTATCAACTTTGGCATATCTCTGACAAATTTTGCCCCATCTTTAACTTTTCCCAAGATTAAATAGGCTTTAACAAGATATTGTATTTTTACATCACCAAGTTTTAATGACATAGTTTTCAGTTGTATAACACACCATTAGGACTGAATAAAAAAATTAGAAATTGTAGTTTTACTTAAAAAAAAAAATTGCTGTCAATTCCACATTTGAAGTTAAACTGAAGCTTGAACTCATTTAAAATTAAACTCAAATTTGAACCTCATGTAGAGCATAAATTAATCATATATACTCATCTGTTCCATATAAATACTTAAAAAAATACATGTGTGATCATAGGAGTATCTCCAATTCAAAACAACAAAATACATTCTAAAACGTTTGATATTGAGTTTAACATGCAAACTTCCTATAAAGGCAAATGAAATAATCCTCAAAATGTATTAAATTGTAAAATATTAAGAAATGCTAGCTTTTTTTTTTTTTTAACTGTAGGGGAAGGAAACATGAACACAGATCATTAAAATTTGGTCCTGATCACTCCATAACTTTCCAACTGAGACCAAAATTTTGCTGGTTGGCCTGCCCAACTATAACAGCCTAAACTCAATGATGCTTTTCTAGAAGTTTAGATATCCAGCTCAAAGAGCAGAGTGAAGGAATTAAAATTAGGCTGGAACTGATTTTGATCTCTTAACTTCTCTAGTAACTGCTATATTTAAGAAAGAACATTACCTGAATTCCTGGAAGGATTTTTAAATGACCAAGTTCATAAAAGACCAAGAAAAAAAAATGGAGAGTCCTTTGAAATATATTTTATCAATTTGTCTTTACTTATTTTCTACATCTCTAATCAACAATAGAAAACAGTGATTAGCTGTCAAAAATTCCTTTTGTAACTTGAAAGACTGAAAAATGATAGAGAATATCAACAAACATTACAGTTAAAAAAAAGATGAATTAAGACCATTTTAATTGTTAAAAATTCAAAGTTGATTCTCTTTCCTATCAAGTTACAAATTATATGTATTACATTATTATATCATTTTGCATTATGTATATGTATGATATTACATATTTATACATACACATTTTCATGTAAATAAACTGTCAGGATTTACTATCAGGAAATAAATATCTAACATAAACTTAATTTAAGTAAAAGGAATATGAATTAATGTGCTTCTCTTTGCCTTACATATCAAAAATTCTAAAATTGAATACTTTAGGTAGAAACTTAGTTCCCAGGTAACTTGCACATATACTGACATACCCACAACGTACGAAAACAATTTTTAAAAGTATATTATTATATAATGTTTTTAGTCTTAAGGTAATAATTAAATTTAAAACAAAAGTTGTTCATATGCAGCTAACTTTTTCAAGATTTGTCTTCTTTTTATTCTCATTGCTAGAATATTTTCTATGTGTTTTAAGACTGAGATGCTTTTCATATATTGATAGTCACTGAGCTTCAAGGTGAATCTTTAGTGTTAATATAAATCCTATTATATCCTGCTTCCTTAAATCCTTAAACACTATACTATTGCAGTCTACTCTTTTCTCAGTATATCCCAGTCATGATATTACTCACTGTTTTTCAACCACATGAATCTCTATCATAATTTCATCCGAGAAACCTCCATTTTATTCCAAAATTTCCTTTTATAATCCAACTGTTGTCAGTTCTTACCTAGAAATTTTTGTAATAAACCATTTTGTACAAAAATCTATATTATTTTTTTTCTAATGAGTGATATTAGGCTCAATAGAAAAAATAGTCACAACTGGTTGAAGTTTATAGTCCCAAAGTTTTCTCTTACAAGTTCTTTAAAAAGTTTTAAAGCAAATCAGAAGCAAATAAGAAGCAAATCAGAATATCAGCAACATTATAGAAAAAGGATTATGAGTAAATGCAAACTAAGGACCACAACACAATATTTTGGGGGGCTTTTTGAAACATTCTAAATCAATACCAGTGTGTCAATATTTCTGCACATCTTTACAAAGAGGAATGTCAACTTTTGCTTCAATAATTTTGTCATTTTCATAACAAAATTAGAGTCTCAGTAATACACTGAAGACTTTTGTGCCTAGCCAAGATATAGTAAATGGTACAAGATACACGTTTTCACTGAAAACAACCAAAAATTGAAGACATAAAGGGACAATGATTATGGAGAGGTGAAAAGGAAATAAGGCATTATATTTATTTTTTGAGAGAGAGAGCATGAGAGAAAGAGAGCATGCTCACACATATGTATGCAGTGGGGGAGGGGGGCAGAGAATCTGAAGTGGGCTCTGTGCTAACAGCAGATAGCCAGATGCATGACTCAAACTTACAAACTGTGAAATCATGACCAGAGATGAAGTCAGACACTTAACCAACTGAGCCACCCAGGTACCCCATCAGGTGAGTACTATACTATGATCTCTCCAACTTACTGCCATGAGAGTATTTCCAGGCACAGGAACAGGATACTCATATAAAGCTGTGAAGAATCTCTGATATAAAGAGATGAAGTTGAGATTCTGGAGAAAGGCAAAGAAAATTTGTAGGATAAATCCAGGAGAATAAAGTACTGTGCAAATAGAGAAATTTAGATCAATATGAAGGGCTTACATCGACTATCTAGCAGAGTAGTGATTATTGTATACATCAGAGAAAGGTAACAAAGGGCAGATAAATAAATGTCTGAGAGGAATAGATAGACATCAAGTGTCCAGTGCTTATGCAGGGTGGCATGTTCCTATTAGAAAGTCTAGGAAACTACAATGAGATGTCACCTCACACCTGTTAGAACAGCTAAAGTCAACAACAAAGAAACAACAGGCATTGGTGAGAATGTGAACAAAGAGGAACTCTCTTTCATTGTTTGTGGGAATGCAAAATGGTACAGCCACTGTGGAAAACAGTAGGAAAATTCCTCAAAAAGTTAGAAATAGAACTACCCTATTATCCTGGGTTTCTACCCACAGAATACAAAAATGCTAATTCAAAAGGATACATGCAGTCCTATGTTTATTGCAGCATTATTTACAATAGCCCAGATATGGAAGCAGCCCATGTATACATCAATAGATGAATGGATAAAGAAGAAATAGTATATATATATATACAATGAAACATTATTCAACCATAAAAAATGAAATCTTTCCATTTTTAACAACAGGGATGGAGTTAGAGAGTATAATGTTGAGCAAATAAGTGAGTCAGAGAAAGACAAATACCATATGATTTCACTCATATGTGGAACACAAGAAACACATGAGCAAAGAGAGGGAGGGAGAGAGGGAGAGGGAGGGGAGGAGGGAGGGAGAGAGGGAGGGGGGAGGGGAGAGAGAGAGAGAGAGAGATAGAGAGAGAGAGAGAGATAGAGAGAGAGAGAGAGGCAGGCAAATCAAGAAACACACTCTTAACCCTAGAGAACAAACTGATTGTTACCAGAGGGGAGGTGGGAGGGGTGGATGGGGATTAAAGAGCACACTTACCATAATGGGCACTGAGTGATGTAGAGAATTGTTCAATAACTACAGAGGTGCCTAGGTGGCTCAGTTGGTCTTAATTTTGGCTCAGGTCATGATCTCATGGTCATGAGATGCAGCCCTGCATTGAGCTCTGGGAGGACTGTGGAGCCTGCTTGGGATTCTCTCTCTCCCTCTCTCTCTCTCTCTGTCCCTCCCCCACTTGTGCTCTCTCTCTCACAAAATAAATAAATAAACTAAAAAAATTGTTAAATCACTATATTGTACACCTGGAACTAATATAACACTGCATGTTAATTATACTGGAACTAAAATAAAAAAATACGAAACACTATAATAAAGAGTTGGAAACTTCATGATTCATGGAGCAGCGGATGAAGTACATACACGGGTCTTGTCTCAACAACAGTGAATAATTAGCATTAGAATAAACATAGCTCTGTTCCTGCCGCCAAATCTTAAAAACAAGAATCAAAAACAATGGACTGTTTTTAGATAATTAAACTATATCTCAGAACAAAAGTCATAAAGATCTATTGGGGAAAACAAACACAAAAACAAATTCCAGGAAAGGCAAGGGTAAAATTCACCAAGTACAACAAATAGAATCTAATAAAAGATTGACAGTGAAGCAAAGATTAAGAAAATTTGACCAATAATGAGGAAAATCAACAAAGTGATACTGACTCAAAACTAAATCAGATGTTAAAATTAGCAGACAATGACATTAAAAGTTACTGAATCACATATACCCATAAAAATTTACAGTGACATGAAAAAAATATTTTAAAAGCTCCAACTTAAATATCCACACATTAATACCATATTGTCTTTGATGAAAAACATACTAGATATATTAATGGCATATTAGAGATTTTAAAGAAAAAATAGTGAACTTGAAGATATAGGATTAGAAATTTAGAAAAAGGCAGAAAAAAATTGAAAAATTAGATATCACTAATGGGCCATAAGAAAACATTCAGTTGCCTATGCATGTAGTTGGAGACCTCAAAGGAGAGAAAAAGGAGGACACAAAAAAATTTGAGGAAAATATAGTGCAAACTCTTCCCAATTTGATGAAAACTATCAACCTACAAATCCAGGACGTTCAGCAAACTTAGAGCACAAGCAACATGAGGAAAATTATATCAATGTGCACTGTAACCAAATCATCCAAATCATATGACAAACATAACATTACAAAAGCATCCTAATTATGTTCAAAAAATCAAAAATGAAGATTCCAGCAGAATCTTTTTTAGAAACTGTCCAAGGAAGAATGTTGCAGCGCAACATTTTTAAGGAAATGAAAAAAAGAAAAAAGAAAACCAATACTCATGATCTTTATGCCTACTGAAATCTTCCATAAATGAAGATAAAATAAAAACCTTTTCTGACATACATACGCTGAAAATTTGATTACCATTTAGCCCACACTTTAAGAAGTGTTAACGTCTGTCAGGCAAAAAGAAAGTGACAGCAAATGGAAATAGGGAGCAACACAAAAGAATGTAGAGGTCCAGAAAGAGTAAATCTGTAAGTAAATAAATGATTTCTTAATATCTAAATATTTATTTTTAAATAACTGCCTTTATAAATATAATTTATTGTGAAATTTATGAATAAATAAAATACATGATAAAATTATCACAGTGGTTGGAAGGTAGAAATGGAATTTTAATACTGTAAGATGTTTATACTTTAAGTGAAATGGGATAATACAACTTGCAAATAGATTGTTATAAGTTAAAATATGTATCACAGATGCTAAAATAACCACTTTAACATAACAAAACAAATAATTTAGCTAATAAGCCAACAAAGGAGATAAAACTGATCGTAAAATTACAATAGATGACAGGAAAAAAACAACAGGTAGCTTAAATATTTTTTTAGAAAGAAATATGAAAAACTTAAATTTAACCATATCAATGATCCCATTAACTAAAAAGGGTTAAATACATCGATTAAATGTCAAATATTGTCAGTAAAGATTAAAAACTAAGACCTGTTTATATGCTTCTATTAAGAAATATACTTCAATATAAAGAAACCAATAGGTTAAAAGTAAAATGTTGGGAAAAGATATGATGCTAACAATAGTCAATAGGAAGCTGAAGTAGCTATATTAAAATCAGATAAAATTGATTACAGAGCAAAAATTATTTCCACGGATAACAATTTTATTTCATAATGATAAGTCAATTCTTTAAGAGGATATATGAATCTTAAAATTGATGTGCTTGAATAACAGATTCAAAATACATGAAGCAAAAATTGATTTAACTAAAAGACAAAAATACAATTTTGTTAATGATGTCAATATTCTTCTATCAACATGCTAGAACATATAGATAGAAAATCACCAAGAACAAAAGAGTTGAGAGAAGGAAGCTGGGAAGAAAGCAGACTAGGAGGACCCTAGGCCAGCCTCATCACAGGGATAGAGCTAGATAACGCTCACATCAGTGTAAATAACCCAGAAAATGATCCAAAGACTTGCAGAACCAACTCTATAACTGAAGGTAGCAAAGAGGCCACACTGAAGAAGGTAGGAGGGGTGAAGACGTGGCTCAGGAGAAAAACAGACCCTGGCTGTCTGCAGCAGGGAGGGAGCTGGTGCCATGGAGAAGAACAAAGATACTTTCAAATCAGGGAGCCCAGACATGGAAGACAAACCCCCATAACTTTGGATTTGAAGGTGAGATGGCCTAATTTTTTGAGTTCTTACAACCAGTGAGACTCAAAGATTTGGAATATAAAAATTGGCAGGCATGGCTGTGGCAGAGTCAGAAGGGCATAGTAGACCTAGTCCCTACCTTTAATGAGGCAACAGAACAAACAACCCATGCAGATACAGCAATGAAGTAGCAGTTTGAAGAATGCCCAGGGCAGACAGAAGTGAGTGATATACTCATCTCAGAGCATGGCCCTGAGAGGCAGGGATCATGGTGTGACCGCAACAGGAACAAAGGAACTGGTACTCACCATTTCTCTCCTCCATTCCCCAGGATAAACACATGACGACCTGTGGAAACCAGCATAGTACCCATATATGTGACCTAACTTGTTTACACCAAGTTCCAGCGCACTGTGCACCTGTGGGTCTGCCCTTTACAGTCATGTTTGCCCCAGTCTTGGTGCTGTGGGCCCCTTGGCCAGAAGACCAGCACAAACCCCATCAATGCATCATCTTCCAACCCACATATCTTCTGGGAGCTTAGTTCAAGTGGTGGCAGTGGCAGCAGTGGCAGGTCTCATTTCACAAGCAGACCAGAATACACCTTGTTAAAAGGTGTCCCACTCCTGCTGGGGAACAAACATTGCCCACAACAGGCAAAGACAGACTCTAACAGACAACTGGACTGAAGGAAAAAGAGGCCAGGACTCAACAGCAGAAGTTTCAACAGAATTAGAAAAAAAATGAGGAGAGAAATACATTTTATCTCAGATAAACAACCTAACCTTACACCTTAAAAAGCTAGAAAATAATTAACAGACAAAACATAAAACTAGCAGAAGGAAGGAAATAATAAAGATTAGAGCAGATATAAATGATAATAGAAACTACAAAAACAAAAAACCTAAATCAACAGATCAATGAAATCAGGAGCTGGTTTGTGGAAAAGGTACACAAAACTGATCAACCTCTAGTCAGACTCATCAAAAAAAAGGAGAGAGAGGACCCAAATAAACAAAATCACCAACAAGAGAAATAACAACCATCACAGAAATACAATTAAAAGAGATTATGAAAAATTAACAACAAATTGGACAACCTAGAAGAAATGAGTAAATTCCTAGAAACAGATAACCTACCAAAATTCGAATAGGAAGAAATACAAAATTTGAGCAGACTGATTACCATCAATGAAATTAAATCAGTAAACAAACAAAACAAAACAAACAAACAAAAAAGCTCCCAACAAATAAAAGTCCAGGACCAGATGATTTCACAGGCAAATTCTTTTCTTTTTTAACTTATCATTTAATGTTTATTTTTGATAGAAAGAAAGACAGAGAGTGAGCAGGGGAGGGGCAGAGAGAGAGGGAGACAGAATGTGAAGCAGGTGCCAGACTTTGAGCTGTCAGCAGAGCCCAAAGATGAATGAGCTTGAACCCACAG
Source organism: Panthera onca (assembly GCF_046562875.1). NCBI lineage: Eukaryota > Metazoa > Chordata > Mammalia > Carnivora > Felidae > Panthera > Panthera onca. The sequence goes on along the minus strand of NC_138339.1, from coordinate 73,736,957 downwards.
CTGTGAGATCATGACCACACAGAAGTCAGACTCTTAACTGACTGGACTACCCAGGCGCCCCTCACAGGCCAATTCTACATTTAAAGAAGAGTTAACACCTATTCTTCTAAATAGAAGAAACAGAAGAGGAAGGAAAACTTCCAAATTCATTCTGTGAAGCCACTATCACCCTAATACCAAAACCAGATAAAAACACCATAAAAAAGGAGAAATACAGGCCAATATTTCTGGTGAACACAGATGCAAAAATTGTCAACACAATACTAGCAAACTGATTCCAACAATACATTAAAAAAAATCATACACCATAATCAAGTGGGATTTATTCCCAGAATGCAAGGTGGTTCCATATTCACAAATGAATCAACATGGTACATCACATCAGTAAGAGATCATTTCAATAGATGCAGAAAAAGCATTTGACAATGTACAACATCATTCATGATAAAAAGCCTCTGCTAAGTAGGTCTAGAAAGAACACACCATGATATAATAAAGGTCTTGTATGAATAACCCACAGCCAACATCCTACTCAATGGTGAAAAACAGAGCTTTTCCTCTAAGGTCAGGAACAAGCCACTGCAACTGTTAGCCACAGCAATCAGACAACAAAAAGACATAAAAGGTATCCAAATTGTTAAGGAAGAAGTAAAACTCTCATTATTTGCAGTTTACATAATACTAGGTATAGAAAACCCTAAGGACTCCACCAAAAAAACTACTAGAACTGATAAATGGATTCAGTAAAGTGCAGGATACAAAATTAATGTATAGAAATATGTTACATTTCTATACACCATTAATGAAGGAGCAGAAAGAGAAATTAAGAAATCAGTCCCATTTACAAGTGCACCAAAACTACTAAGATACCTATGAATAAATCTAACCAAAGAGGTGAAAGACCTGTACTCTGAAAACTGTAAAACACTGATGAAAGAAATTAAAGATGACAGAAAGAAATGCAAAGACGCTCTATCTTCATGGGTGAAGAACAAATATTGTTAAAATGTTTATACTACTCAAAGCAATCTACACGTTTAATGCAATCTCTATCAAAATACCAACAGCATTTTTTTTTACAGAACTAGAACAAACAATCCTAAAATGTATACGGAACCACAGAAGACCCTGAATAGCCAAAACAATCTTGAAAAAGGAAAACAAAATTAGATGTATCACAATCACAGATTTCAAGTTATGACACTAGCATAAAAATAGACACAGAAACAATAGAACAGAATTAAAAACCCAGAAATAAACTCACAATTGTATGGTCAATTAATCTTCAACAAAGCAGGAAAAAAAATCCAATGGGAAAAAGACAGTGTCTTCAACAAATGGTACTGGGAAACTGGAAAGATACATGTTAAAGACTAAAACTGGGCCACTTTCTTCCACCATATACAAAAAGAAATTAAAAATGCATTACAGACCTAAGTGTGAGACCTGAAACCATAAAACTGCTGGAAGAGAGGAAGGCAGTAATCTCTCTGATGTTGGACACAGAAACATTTTTCTAGCTATGTTTCCTGAGGCAAGGGAGATAAAAGCAAAAATGAGCTATTTGAAATACATCAAAATAAAAACTTCTGCACAGTGAAGGAAATAATAAGACTAAAAGACAACCTACTGAATGGGAGAAGATATTTGCAAACGGCATACCCGATAAAGGGTTAGTATCCAAAATACATCAAGAACTAATACAACTCAGCACCTCAAAATCAAATAACCCGGTTAAAAACTGAGCAGATATGAACAAACATTTCTCCAAAGAAGACATCCAGAGTACCAACAGACACATGAAAAGATGCTCAACAACACTCATTATCAGTGAAATGCAAATCGAAACTATAATGTGTTATCAGCTCATACCTGTCAGAATGACCAAAATTAACAACATAACCAACAACAGGTGTTGGCAAGGATGTAGAAAAAAAGGACTCTCTTGCACTGTTGCTGGGAATGCAAACTGGTGCAGCTACTGTGGAAAATAGTTTAGAGGTTCCTCAAAAAATGAAAAACAGAACTACCCTACAGTCCAGCAATCATACTCCTGGGTATTTATCCTAAGAACACAAAAACACTAATTCAAAGGGATATATGTACTGCTAAGTGTATTGCAGCATTATTTACAATATGGAAGCAGCCAAAGTGTCTATTGATGAATGGATAAGGAAGATGTGGAAATACACACATATACACTATGGAATATTATTCAACCATAAAATCGAATTAAATATTGCCATTTCCAATGACAGGGATAGAGCTGTTGAGTATAATGCTAAGTGAAATAAGTCAGTCAAATACTATATGATTTCACTCATATGTGGAATTTAACAAAATAAATGACAAAAGGGAAAAATAGACAAACCAGGAAACAGGCTCTTTTTTTTTTATGTTTATTTATTTTTGAGACAGACAGAGAAAGCCTGAGTGGGGGAGGGGCAGAAAGAAGGGGAGAAAGATAATCCCAAACAGGTTCTGTGCTGCCAGCAGAGTCCAACGTGGAGCTTGAACCCATGAAACTGTGAGGTCATGACCCATGCCAAAACCAAGAGTCACATGCCTAACCGACTGAGCAACCCACGTGCCCCAAAACAGACTCTTAACTATAGAGAAGAGGGTTACCAGAGAGAAGGTGGGTAGGCAGATAGGTGAAACAGATGATGAGAATTAAAGAGTATACTCGTAACGATGAGGAATGAGTAATATATAGAATTGCTGAATCACTATATTGCGCACCTGAAAGTAATATAACAATGTATATTAAGTATACTGGAATTAAAACTTTAAAAAAAGAACAAAATAATCAAAAGTACTATGAAAAAAATAATATAATTGATAGTTTAGAATACTCCACTAACAATGATTGAGGACATTTTCCTTCTATGTTCACACAAAACATTTTCCAAGGTAGAACATATTATCTACATGAAAATGCTCAATAATTTCAAATGACTCAAAATATTCAAAGATTTTCTTTGCCTTGAGTGGAATTAGAGTAGAAACAACAGACAGCTATATAGAAGTCACCAGACATTTCAAAACTATGTAACACACTTTTTAATAAGCTATAGATTAAAACAGGTACCAAAGGATATTACAATGTTTTTTGAACTAAATGAAAATGTAAACAACATACCAACAATTTTGGGGATGCAATTAAAGCAATACTTAAGAGAAAATGTATTGCATTAAGAATCTATGCTAGTAAAGAAGAAAGATTTCAAATTAACAACCTTTATTTCCATCTTACAAACTAGAAAAGCGAAAATTAAGCCCAAATTAGTGGAAGGAAATAAAATTCAGAGCTGAACTCATTGAAATAGAAAAGGAAAACAGAAAATAAACAAAGTCAACATCTGGTTAAGGGAATCAGTAAAATTGCATATACTTCTAGACACATTGATGAGGAGAAATGGGTAAGAGAAAACCTGTTAATTACAGGAATGGAAAGGATGATATCATCAAGTACCTAGAGGGTAATATCAAGAAGAGTGTTATGCTACAAAATTTGACAAATTATATATAAAAAAAAAAAGGATTGATTTCCTGAAAGGCACAAGTTACCAAAGATTAGGTAAGAAGAAATAGCTAAACTTAATAGCTATTTATTTTTAAAAAATGCATTTTTTAATTATAAACTTTCCTACGAAGAGAATTTTAGGCTTAGATTACTTCACTTGTGAATTATAAAAAACATGTAAAAAGAACTATTACATCTTAAAATTCATCCAGAAACCGAAAAAGAGAAAAATGTTAGTATCCAACACACATGAAACAAAAATCAAAAAGATAGAAAATGGGGTTTACCCCAGTAATAAAGGTGAGATTAATATCAGAAAAATCAGTTAAATCTGTCATACGAACACATGAAAAAATAAAAACCATATGATGATCTCAAATGAGTAAGTGAAAAAATCTTACATCTATTTCTTTCTTTTTTTAATAAATTAATTAATTTATTTAGAGAGAGAGAGAGAGAAAGAGCACAAGCTGGGGAGGGGCAGAGGAAGAGTCGGGAGAGAGAGAAAATCCCAAGCAGGCTCCACACTGCCAGCAAACAGCCTGATGTGGGGCTCGATCCCACAAACCGTGAGATCATGACCTGAGCAGAAACCAAGAGCCAGATGTTTAACCAAGTGAGCCACCCGGACCCTGCTTACATCTATTTCTAAACAAATGAACAAACAAAACTCTCAGTAAAGGTAGTAATATTAGGGATGATTTTCAACCTAAAAAGTTACATCTATAAAAAAGCTATACCTAACATCTTATTTAATGAGAAAAATGGAATAGTTTAGCCCTAAGTTGAGGAACACCACCACCGAATACAAATGGATGTTCCCTCTTACCATTTCTATTAAACACCATACAGGAAATTCTAGTGAGTTCATAAGATCAAAAAAAAAATATATATTAAAGACAGCAGATTGCAAGGAAAAAAGTAGAACTGCCTTTATTTACAGATAACATCATCTTTGTAGAAAATCTGGTGAAATCTACAAAAAAGCTGCCAATAATTGAGTTTAGCAACATTGCAAGATAACATAAATATACAAGTATCAATTATATTTCCATGTACTAGCAACGAACAATTACAAAATTTAACTAAATACACAATTTGTAACATTAAAAAATGTGAAACAATTAGGGGTCATTTTGAGAGAAAATGTATAAATGTATAAAACTTACATACTAAACCCAAACAACTGTGCTCAGATAAATTAGAAGTGATGTAAATAAATGGATTCAAATACCTTAAAAGGTTGGAAGCCTCAATAAGTTGATAATTTTCCTCAAATTTGTCTATAAAATTAATGCAAATACAATAAAAAATAGCCTAATGTTTCTACAGAAATTATCATGTCTAAAATTAATATGTAAATGCAAAGATAATATAATACCCACAACAACTTTGCAAAAGAACAAATTTAAGTGCTAACATTACCTGAATAAAAAAAATTATAGGGGCGCCTGGGTGGCTCAGTCGGTTGAGCGTCGGACTTCAGCTCAGGTCACGATCTCATGGATCGTGAGTTCGAGCCCTGCGTCAGGCTCTGGGCTGATGGCTCAGAGCCTGGAGCCTGCTTCCCTTCTGTGTCTCCCTCTCTCTCTGCCCCTCCCCCATTCATGCTCTGTCTCTCTCTGTCTCAAAAATAAATAAACATTAAAAAAATTTAAAAAAAAATTATATAATACATTATTCAAGATAGTGTGTTATGGCTATCAATTAGGTAAAAAGAGATCTAGAATATAGTACAGAAATAGAAATACACATATGTGAGCAATTGATTTTTGATAGATACAAAGGTAATTTAATGGAAAAAGGATAGTCTTTTCAATAAATAGCAATAAAACAATTGGATATCCATATAGAAAAAAATGAATTTTGATCTGTACCTCACAATAATATATATATATATATATATATATATATATATATATATATATATATCTCAAAATGTGCCATAGATCTAAACCTAAACTATAAAATTCTGAGAAGATAGGATATATATTTTGACCCTGAGTTAGGGAAACTATGATCCCCAAAGCACAATCCATTTTAAAAAATTGGGATGTCATAAAAATTAGAAACTTTTACTCTCTCAAACACACTATTGGAGAATAAAAAGACAAGTTACATAGTGGGGGAAAATATATACAATGCATATATCTCATAAAGGAGTTGTATCTAGAATACATAAATAACTAAAAATTGAATAATTAAACAAGCAACACAATTAAAGTTGGCAAAAGTTTTGAGCTAATACTTACTTCACCCAAACCGATACATGGATGGCATGCAAGCACAGAAAATCATGCTCAACTTCATTAGATATACGGGATATGGAAATTAAAACCAAATGAAAGACTACTGCACAATGATTAACATGGCTAAAATTTACAAACCTGACCATATTATTGCCACTGGGAACGTAAAATGGAACAATATTAAAAAGATGAGCAGTTTCTCTAAAACGTTAAACACACACCTACCATATGATCAGACATTCTACTTTTAGGTATTTGCCAGAAGAAAAGAAGGAATACATCCTTACAAAGATAAGTACACAAATCTTTATAACAGCTTTATTAATAATAGTCTCAAACTGGAAACAACCCTAGGTGAACGTATGGGTGCCAAATTGTGGTATATCCACACAGTGGAAGACTAGGCAATAACAATATACACAGCAACATGGATCAATATTAAAGTCATTCTGCTGTATTAAATAAATCAGACCAAGAAAAAAAAAAAAAGAATATACACTATAATTTTCCACTTATATAAAACACTACAAAATCAGCAGGATTTGGGGAACTGAAGGCTGCGGGTGGGCAGGGGGCCGGGGGGGCATTCATCCTAAGTGGCAAACTAGGCCCCTGGTCCACAGGAAAAATTATGCATGGGTACACCACAGTTGGTATCTAAGGCAAAGTGGTCAAGGTGTTGGCAAGATGTCTGTGCAGGAGAGGAGATCTGTTCTGGGACCACCCTCTCATGCACTGCTCTGGTGGAAAAGAGGGCAGGGGTGCTGTGGAAATGAGGGTGGGGGTGGAGGGTCAGGCAGGGCAGATGCGTGGGAATGTGCCGGGTTGGGGTATAAATAGCAGGGAGGGAGGGATTACCAAGGTCATGAGTAAACTTTTGGGGATTATAGATATGTTAATTATCTTGATTGTGGTGATGGTTTCACAGATCTATGATAAAACTTATCAAATTATATAATTGTAAACACTTGCAATTTATTGTATGTAAAGTATACCTCCATGGAGCTGTCCAAAATAACAATATATTGAAAACTTGCTGTTTCCACTGGAAGCAAAGAGCTGGATAATCCCAGATAAAACCAGTCACGTGAGTCTACGTTTCATTATTTGTGAATTTGATTTGATTTTCTAAGCAACTATCTCCAAATAGCTACTGAAAAACAAGACCTGGGTCAATTCACATGGAAAGAACCTTCTCCAGTGGGCCAGTTTACATTTATAAATACTATCCTATATAATATTGTTCACTGAAGGACACATCTAATCCTACCACCTGGATTCCAGCTAAATGCACCCTCCGAGTTTAAATTGCATATATTGGAGGTAGGCTACAACATACAGATATTAGAGTCAAAAGTGCAAAGTCAGTTTCCTTTTAAAAAACAACATTATCAGGTGAAAAGCAACAATAGCTTTTTAATCAACTGAAAAACGGCGCTATTAATATTTTTTAATGATATGCCTGAATTAAAAAAAATATCAGCACATGGAAGCCAATAGTGTGTAGTGATGAAATAATTTTAAAGTCAACAAATGTGGATTAAAATACTGAGATCTACGGGTGAATCTGAGCAAGTTAAATTAGCCTCTTTGAGATTTGATTCCCTTGTCTACAAAATAACTTATAAATATCATAAATATGAGGAGTAAGTGAATTTATCTATAAACCATTTAATATATAGCCTTTTAATTAGCATTTAATAAAGGTTATTATAATTATTATCATTGCTATAATTATCATCATTCCTGATGGTGTTTATTTTAAAGATTAGTAGACTCTCCAAAATCCCATTTGTAAATAGAGCTGTAAAAAAGAAATATGATTGTAAAACCATTTTTATACAAAGATAAAACATGAACCAAGTTTATGAAATGATTATCAATAATATGTTAAAAAACTTCTATCATTATCCCTTTAGAAACTCACAAATACAGTTCATTGTGAGTTAACAGGCTTTCAAATTACATAGTTTTATCAATTATATATACCCTCTTCATTTAATGCCATTATTCATCTAAATATTTATTATATATTAAGCTTGAGGCTAAAATTTTGTGGGCAATGAGTCAGTGTATAATAATGGCAAATATATAAAAAATTGCTGAGTAGAACAGTTTGCAAGCTGGGAAGCCTGGGTCGCTCAGTTGGTTAAGTGTCTGACCTAGGCTCAGGTCATAATCTCAAGGTTTGCGGGTTTGAGTCCCTGGTCAGGCTCTGTGCTGACAGCTCAGATCCTGGACCCTATGTCATATTCTGTGTCTCCCTTTCTCTGTCTCTTTCCCACTTGTGCTCTCTCACTCTCTCTCTCTCTCTCTCTCTCAAAAATAAATAAACATTAAAGAAAAAAAAAAAAGAACAGTTTGCAAGTTGAATACGTTGTTGTTAATTCCCTAATGTCCATACTTAACTTCTAAAGGCAAAATCACCTTATTTATTTAAAAACAGAACTCCTTGAGGTTATTATATAACCCAAGATATATTTTTTGGATTTATTTAAAAATCCTATCAATTTTTTTGAGATTTTAGCATTTGTCTGGTCTATAGGATTTTGTATTTCTTCTAGTGAAGAAGTGTAAAATATAAATGAAGACCACTGGTAAGTATATTTTAAATATGTGAGCATACATTTTATTTTTTATGCATGAAAACAGTTTTTTGCATATTTAGGATTCAAAGACTCAAATTCTTTACACCAATTTTTCTTTATCAGAAATACTTTGTTATAAACTAATTTTGACGTATATTTTTAGCATATGATTCTCAGACATTAATTTACATTATTTATGAGAAGATGTGATTGTAATGAAATTTCTTACTTATATACAATTCGTGGTTATGAACAAATGATCTTTTGACCAATATTCAAGTACATATTAAGAATGTAAGGAATAGGGGCGCCTGGGTGGCGCCGTCGGTTAAGCATCCGACTTCAGCCAGGTCACGATCTCGCGGTCCGTGAGTTCGAGCCCCGCGTCAGGCTCTGGGCTGATGGCTCGGAGCCTGGAGCCTGTTTCCGATTCTGTGTCTCCCTCTCTCTCTGCCCCTCCCCCGTTCTCATGCTCTGTCTCTCTCTGTCCCAAAAATAAATAAAAAAAAACGTTGAAAAAAAAAAAAAAAAAGAATGTAAGGAATAAAAGTGAGCTGATTATAATCACAATTGTGTAGTGTAGAAAAAACTTCTAAATTTATGTTTAGTGTGAGTAGCAATTGACACCCTAGTTTTTAATTTAAAAAGCTTTAATAAATTTTGTGTTTGTTACTTATAAGGTGATTTCCAAATAAGTTTTAAATGCTTATGCATGCTGTTTGGAACACTGGCTACTAGATATTGGTTATTTTCATTTTATTTTGCATTATAATATAAAAGGCTAACAGAAAGGCAATTCTATTCACACTGCATTTTGTTTTCATTATTCATTTCACAAAATAGCATTAGAAAAATGATAAAGCAGATGGCTGTACTATTACAAACAGCAGATTACCTTTAGAAAGTGAACAATGTCATATGCGTGCAAAGCTACACTGTTTTATCTCAATTGTTGCTTCTCCAAACTTAAAAAAAAAAAAAATCCCTCATTCACTCATGACTTAGCCCAGTTTGTTGTCCAATGCCATTAAAATAAACCATATTCTCCTTCAGGAAGAGAAGATAATTGAGTGGAATTAGGAAAAGAAGTCATTCTCAGAAGAAAAAGAGCAGAAATGCACTTAAATAGAAATCCTCAATAAAGTATGTCAACAGTATAAGTATATGGTAATAATAAACCTTAGTACTAATATCAATATTGGAGGGTGTTTTCTGTGTTAGGCAAGAAGTAAAAGAGATTATTTCCACTCTATTTAATTCTCAATGTCATGTCATTTGCTCAAGAGGAAAGGACATTCAGTACCCTAGAATCTGAGGTCTGTGATAGGTTTATGTGCAGGGAAAGTTTCTCATAACATGAATCCCTCTGTCACTTCCTTAATAAGTCTTCCTAGGTCCACACCAGGAGAATTTATGTTTCTTTTCCCCTTATTTAGACATGAATTTTATATTGTTTATCTGGCTTTCTTCACTCAAGACTATTTATTATATGCAAAATTTATTAAATAAGTTTTTATTGATTGGTATAATACTACTACTGACTAATGATGGAAAATGTGTTCATTCTTCATTTTATTTTTGCGGTCATAAATATATGGGTGTTTTGTATTGTGAATAGGTCAGCTCTGAGCAGTGGTTTTCAAACTCTCATTTCCCAGACAATGAGCATCAGAATTTCCTAAGATCAAAAGTGTCAGTTTTGTGGTCCTCAACCACAGTAACTGAATCTATAACCTCTAGGACTGGGATATGAGTATGAGACCTAAATTTTTAACAAAGATCTGTACTAAAGTTTAATATCTCTTTTGGAGAGAATGGTTTTTAACATATCTAGTATTATTTCACATATTACACATATTACTTTTATCTGGACAATTTTAGCCATTGACCCAGTGATGGGAAAACACGTATTGATTACTATATATGGGTGAGGCTAGGGAACTTTGTTGAATGCGCACTGTGTTCCTGGAACTTGCCTGGTAGTTTAAGAAGTGTATCTAATTTAATTTTTGCATCAATCCTAAACTTAATGTTATAATCTCTGTTGAGCAGACAAGATAACCTAGTTTTAGAAATTAAGTAAACCTGGCAAGGCCAAGGTGCTTGTCATTTGAGCAACCAGAACTCAAATCCAGGGCTCATAGATTCCAAAGCCCATGCTCTTTCCATACTAATATCTAGCTTTTGCTTATGAAAATGCTAATTACCTTTAGAATTTCTGTTGTGAAACTGGAATAAAACATGGACACTCTTTTTTATCTTGAAATATTGATTATATGGATCATTTCTGGTTATTTCCTGGAAAACAGGATGGTACATTTTGGTTTTCAGCCAGAATTTATTTCATGAACTACTTTTGCTTTTTCTATAAAAGTAAAGGGTATGTTTCTCAAAAGAATAAACCATCAATTGACTAAGACCTATCTAATTGTGTGATCTGATTAATAAAATTTATTAAAATCTCCTTTAATAAGGAAAAAATCAAATGACACTTTCACATCCATCCACACACACACACACACACACACACACACACACACACACTAAGGAATTTAGTTAAAAATAAAACTTCCATGATATACATTTAAACCAATTCTCTACATCATCTATATTTATAAGATTGTTTCTGGCCCTGGAAATGCTATCACTCAACATTCTAGATGCTCTAACTATTAAAAGAACACTACGTTAATGTAAAATTCTTTGGTTCCAAAGTAGGCGAGTAAGTAGTGCATTTTAGAAAGATTTTTCAACCACAAGAATTAAGAAAAAAAATATTAAATACATACTGTAGGAGCAATGAGGCTATGTTATATTTTGGAAAATGAGTAATTTTGATTTCTTGGGCTAAGAGTATAGCTAATATATAGTTATATGTGGTTCATACAAATGGCAGTATTTTTAAACTGCTGGACTAAGAAAAATTACCATGGTTCATGTAAAGTGGAATTATTCCCATTGTTTTTTGAAAAATGCCAAGAGAGTTTTATCTGGATATTGTCCAAGGGCCACACAATAAAACCTTGTTTTTACCTCCATTGTAGAATATAGTAACTTTAACAGGAAGTCATTTTTCTTAGTTGCTGTGTCAGCATTTTCCAAGTCTTAATTTGGGACTTGAACTTGTGAACTGAAGCACCAAAGAAAAATGTGCAACCATATACCTAAGTCTGTATAGTTACTGGGTACTTAGAAAGAAAGTATGAGGTAGTGGTTTACTTGTTTTGGTTAGTAATTTAAGGTAACTCATGTTTTCTGCATATTAGTAGCAAAGCTGGAAATGCTTTTTTTTTTTTTTTAAGTAGTCAGTTGAACCCGAGGAATCAAAGAATTACATCTTTAATTTTTATATATATCTAACAAAAACACACACTTAAATAAGCTGAAATATAACTAAATTCTAAGTACAAATTTGAAATAAATTCCTACACATATTAATTTTAAGATATATGTTTAATACCTATAAGCAAGGATATAACTTAATATATAATAAATGCATATATTAGCATTAAGTTTGCAATCTATGACCTTATAAAAAGAAAAAAAAACTAACTTTCTCACAATAGGATTGTTTAGTAATGATAGAATGACTGAAAATATAAAGTTACTTTTCATAACAAGGAGATCTCTTACAGTAACAAAGGTCTTGATATGATTTAGGATATGAATGCTTAATCATAACAGAGTATATATGGGGAAATATGTACTTCATCCATTGTTTAAAAAAAGGCTGAAAGGCCACAGTAAACACAGTTCTCTTTTAAATTATATGACCATTATCTTAGAAGCTTTCTGTAAAAGTTTTATTTTTTAATGGATAGGCAATGATTTAATAACACCACTATATATGATATTTTGTAATGTTGTCTTCTAATACCTGTTGCAACTTGCCTAATATATTTTTTAAAAAGAGTACAGTGTTCAGATGTTATTATGTAGCTCTTTGCAACTGTTACACTATTATAATAAACTGAGATTTCACTGTTGAATGTAAATGTAAAACAATACTATGTATTAGTCATATATAGTAATTCCAAGTTAAGTATCACAATATTTTGACATTGAAATGGTCCTTGTGTCATTTCTAACTTAAACTTTTGACCACTGTGGAAATTGCTAATGCAAAAATTTTTCCACAACTTTCATTCTTTTCTTCAGCTGCTAAATAATGGAAAACTACCACAGTTGAAAGTTTTGCTTTACTAATTGAAGAACACTTTATGCCTACTGTATATGAAAAATAATGCTTCCTTAGGTTATTTAACCAAAACATATGCTGATGACTTAATAAATGTCATATGCTGTTAAAAAAAACAACACAGCCCTGTTCCACTCATACAGAGTGAGAGTAATACAGAGTGAGAGTAATGGAGGATGGAGGAAGAACAATGACAAAAAAGGCAATGATTGCCTGAGTCTTAGAGTCACTCGTTATGATAAGTTCCCTGTAGTCAGGTATTTGTCGGTAAAGGTGAAGGGTAACAAATAAATTGTGATAGGCAGACAGAAGTATAAAGCAACACGTTACCAATTTTCTACTCGGGCCTCATGTAATTAGAAATGGGATGGAACTGATGAAAGAAAGAAATGCAGAAGCTTAAATGGAACAATCAGATTATCCAGAGAATTTGGAAATGAGGCACCAAAATTGTAGTCAGTTTATGGAGCTTTCATCAGTCAATCATGGTAGACTGGGAGCCATATATGAGTCAAATGCCTGTTGATCTGAAAAATCAAGTTTTTGTATATAAGAATAAAGATGTCAGAGAAAAGAAGAGAAAAAAATGAGCGCAAGAAAGATTAGATTATACCTATTACACATTATGTATATAAAGCAGTGTTTCTTACTTAGGCTTGAGTGCTATGGAGAAGTGGAAGACGAGAGAAGTCTATAAAGTAAGAGAAAAAAATAAATGTAGAGAACAGAAAAACAAGAGAAAAAATATTGCAATATATAAAAATGCATTTTGATTTTTGTATCTAAGTATATTATGAGCAAATGAGAATTCCTTTTTGGTTTTAAAAATAGACATTGAAGCAGCCAATAAATTAAACTCTAGAAAAATAATAAAATTAGTTAATCACTAAAGGTCTTCAAATTCGGTTTAAAATTTAAAACATTTTAATAAATAGCTATTTTTTAATTTTACTAATGAACTGACCATGGTAACTACAATACTCCAAAGGATATCCATGAATTAGTGTTTATAATCAACACTTTTGTTTTCACACACATCTTCTCTACTGCTTGATAAAGGAGATTACTAAAAATACTAAACTTATTCATAGCCACATGAATTTAGGTGAATTTTAAAATCAGCCTAAGTCTCCATTACTGTACATATGAAATAGTGATATAAATACCAACTGAAAGTGTTACTGTAAGAATAAAATGGATAATATATTTTTTCTAGCATATATTAGGAACCCAACAATACTCATTTCCCTTTTCTTGTTCACATTTTGCTTACTGATAATGCCACTTTAAGATAATATCTAGTTTAATATGACCATTAATCTTTCATATAAGTGAAAGTTATTTTAAAACATTTCCTGGGATTGATTTTTAAATATTGTGAGGCAAATTCATATGACGCATTTGAGACTGAAAGAAAGCTGATGCCTTGGAGATCCTTGGTAGAAACATAGTTTATTTCTCACATTTATCTGCTTAGTAACAATCTACATCTAGATTTGCTACACAAGAATTCTCTGAAGATGAAGATAAAGGGTTTATCTCTAATTTATTTGGCTAAAATTATGTAAATCCCACTTAAGACTTGATATGATAAATTTAATAATATTTTCAACATCTTTACTGGGAGTCTGATACAAAGATGATGATGATGATGATAATGATGTTTGATGAGGCACGTAAAACACTTATTTGGTGCAAACGAAACCTTAGAGAATAGTAAAGGCCACATATATCTTAAAGAGAATACATATCTATATTTTGGGCTATCTAATGGTTATAATTTTGGAGTATGTATCTCACAATATAAAAAACACCCCCTCCCCCAAAATAAGAACTGGACTCACTATGCAGCTGGAATTTTCTAATCATTCTGTTCAGAGCAGCTAAGAATTGAATACAAATAATTATCCAAAATACGGATTTGTATAAACTACAGTTTGTTATGCAGGGGTTTCTTCTTATATATTGCATATTGGGAAGTAAAATGAGGATCAAGGGGAAAAATTATATCATTTATATGAACGCTATATAAGACTTTATATAAAAGTTTTACGTATAAAACATATCAATGTATGTAAAAATGTTCAGCAAACATTACATTTAAAATAAATAGTTAACCTTTATATTTATTTTGAAAGTAAAATTAAAAATGGACATTCTTCTTATGAAAAAATATTATAAAAATTAACAATATCAAATTAGGTGAAGATTTCTAGGTCATTTAAAAATAAACACAGAATGAAAGGCCTAGAAAGAGGACCCATACTAATTTTTTCATCTTACACAGCGTGCTAAGGACTGATGCTATGTGATTTTTTTTTAATTAGAGAAATAGATTACATGTATACTGTAGGAAAAATTTTAAAGCAGCAATTATTTTATCAAAACATAGCCTGTGTGCCTTCCAAATTACTGAAGGAAACTACTAAAAGAAAACACAGTTATGGAACAAGAAATAGAACACAAATAAATAAACAAGAAGCATAAAGTCTGAGAATAAAGAACTGTATGCAAAAAGACTTAATATACTTGCTTTGAAAACAGTATACTATGATGTTTAAAAACCTAAGTTCTGGGGCCTAACTGCCAAAATTTGAAATCTAATTTGGTTTCTTCATAGATGTATAGTTTTGGATAAGTTATTTAATCTCTCCATGCTTCAATTTCCTCATATATAAAATAAAATTAGTAATAAAATATACCTCAATTTTCTTTTGTGATGATTAAATGTGTTTTTTGAAGACTGAAACCCTTAGAATAGTGTCTACTTTTTATTCTCACCACTTATTCTTACATATAAAAGTAATGAATTAAAAATACCTATTAAAAGAAAAAACACTATCAAAGTAAAATGTTGTAAAAATATTCTTTAAAGGTTAAATAGTTTACACAATGATATAACAAGGAATAAAAAGCAAGATATAAATGTTTCAACAACAGAGAACCAACTCATTAGAAAGGTGAAGACAATTAGAAAGGTAACAGAAAGTTGCAGAGTTAATGAGGAGGCCTAAATAATTACTAATCTAGAGTGGAGAAGGCTCATGGGAAATCCAGTAGAGACATCTCAAGGGGAAAATATCTATTAATGATGTTTGATTTGACTCCAAGAAAACAATGTATGTTATGTTAAGGTATGGAGAAACCAAGTAAAATTATAAAGAAGAAAGAAGTAGAAGGCAGTGAGGAGGAGGTGGAGGATTAAACTAACAAAACAGTGAGTACATTATTAATCCCAGTGGTGGAAAGAAAGTTGTAAATAAAAGACAATGTAATTGTAGTATACTATTTTGATGAATCAGTGAACTGTATTAGGTAATAGTATGAAATATAATCTTCAGCTAATATACTAAAGTATAAACAAACATTTAAAATTTAGGAAATAGCAGTATATTACTCTTCATTAGAAATTAGAAATAGCAGAATAGCTTCTAGGATTGTTTTTTTTTTTGCCATTAGCATTGTAAGAGGGAGAGCAGGAAAATAAATCGTGTTTTGGGTTATATGGTTATCAAGTGTTAAAGCATTTCTGGTAGTGGGTATTGCTAGGTTGTCTGTCCTGCCATAGTTTCGCATAGGCAGCCAGTAAGGAAACAATGAACCCAAATGAAATTAAACGTCTTATTACTTACAGATATTGTAGTAGCCATAGCTTCTGTTTTATATCTGACTCCCTTGCTCCTATTTTCCATCAGGGTGATGCAAAGGCAGAGCAGGTGGGCGGTATATACACAGTGCTTTAATGTCATAGCTAAAAAAATACTCTACTTAGGACACCTTCCTTCCTCCCTTCCCCGCCCCCCTTTTTTTTTTGTTTTTTCGTTTTTTTTTTTTTTTTTTAGAAAGAGGGCATGCACAGGGAGAGAGGGAGGAAGATAGAGAATCTTAAGCAGGCTCCATGCTCAGTGCAGAGCCGAGCAGGGGGCTCAATCCCACCACCCTGAGATCATGACCTGAGCCAAAATCAAGTCAGGCACTCAACCCACTAGCCACCCAGGTGCCCCTCCCTTCCCTATTTTTTAAAGGACTACTGTAAACCTGATCATCATTGTCTCTGAGGAAAGACATTATCTTTCTTACACTAACATGTAAGCAAATTTTTTACAAGGAAGTAAGGGATAGACCTTTATCTTTACTATCCTGTAATGTCTTTAAGTGAGACCTTTTCTATCTTTATTATCCTGTAATATAAATAAATCTGGAAGAAATAGCTTTTTATACCTGGAAATAAATGAACATGATTGAGAACTTTCCCCACGAGTGACTGCTGCCTTCTTCCCAGAATCTTTAATCATCATTTAGCGATAAATATTCTGAAAAGTAAGACATAATGATGTAATTTGTTATTTCTGTTTCTATTCAGCATTCTGCTGGAGTTTAGAGAGTGCAACATAACTCAAAGGTAATGAAAGGGCCATAATTTGTTCATGACATAATTACCTAGGGAGGTTCTTCTAATAAATGAATTCAGCAAAGATGCTGAATTTCAATATACAAAAATAAGTTGAATTTTTACATATTAAAAGTAAATAGTTGGATACTGAAAGGGAGAAGATATTCACTAATGATATAACCAAAAATGGATTAATATCCAAAATACATAAAGAACTTAGAAAATGTAACACCAAAAAAAAATCCAATTAAGAAATGAGAAGGGGACCTGAATAGTCATTTTCCCAAAAAAAACATAAAAATGTCAAAAAGACACATGAAAAGATGCTCAATATCACTCATCATCATTGAAATGCAAATCAAAACCACAACAGGTATCACCTTATACCTGTCAGAATGGCTAGAACCAAAAAGACAAAAAAAAAAAAAGTGTTGCTGAGAATGTGAAGAAAAAGTAACTCTTGTGCTCTGTTGATGATACAGCCCATTTTGGGGGGGACAAAGAATATGGTGGTTCATCAAAAAATAAAACCCAGAAATACCATAAGATTTAGCAATTTCACATCTGGATATTTTCCTCAAGAAACTGGAAACACTGATTTGATAATACACACACACACACACACACACACACACACACACACACACCTATATTTATTGTAGCATGATCTATAATAGCCAAGATATGAAGAAAGCTAAGTATCCATTTAGAGATGAATGGATAAATAAGTAATTTCATATTTATATTTATATTTAATAAATAATAGTACTCCACCATAACAAAGAATGTGATCTTGTCATTTGTGACAACATGGATGGACCTAGAGGGTACTTTGCTAAGTAAAATAAGTCAGAGAAAGACAAATACTATATAATTTCACTTTTATGTGTAGTAAAAAAATGAATAAACAAACAAAAAAGCAGAAACTGACCCATAAATACAGAGAACTGATGGTTTGCTAAAGTTAAGAGGGTGGGTACAAGTATGGGAAAAACAGGTGAAGGGGAGTGGGAAATAGAATCTTCCAGTTTTGGAACAAGTCATGGGGATGAAAGGTACAGCATAGGGAATATGGGCAATGGCATTTTAGTGTCACTGAATAATGACAGATGGCAGCTACACTTGTGGTGAGCATAGCATAGCATATAGACCTGCCCAAACAATATGTTGTGCAACCCAAACTAACATAAAATTGTGTGTCAACTATATTTCAATTAAAAAAAAAAGAACGGTTGGAAATTATTAAAAATGTCATTTAAAATTGATTCAAAAACAAAAAGTAGGAATAAATCTAACAAAATATATGCTAAAATGGGTGTGATATGCCATGTTCATAGCTTGAATGTATTTTAAAGATGAAAATTTCTTCAATTGTATTTTCAACTTTTTCCTATCCATCAAAGCACTTTTTTCCATGAAATATATAACTTGATTTTACAACATAAATGAAAATTCACAGATCCAAAAATAATCAAAAGAATCCTGATGAAGAAGAATTTTAGAGAAAATTTTAAATCAGATATGAAATCTTAGTGTAAAACTACATTAAATAAAAGAATATGGAATTGGTGCAATTAAAGACAAAAATGTAAAGAATACGAAAAAGGAGTCATGAAAGAGATTAAAAAAAAGTTCTTATTTAGAAAAAGAGTGCCATCACAATGCTCATAGGGGGATACACTTTTTTTTTAATGCTTATTTATTTTGAGATAATGTGAAATAGTGCTTGTTGGGGAGGGGTAGAGAAAAAAGGGGAGAGAGAGAGGCCCAAGAAGATTCCATACTGTCCATACAGTGCCTGACGAGGGCCTCAATTTCACAAACAATGAGACCATGACTCAAGCCAAAATCCCAGGTGCCCTGGGAGATAAACTTTTTTTTATCTTATGAATCTATTGGGTTTCCATGTAGAGAAGAAAACGAACCTCAATGTTTTTCTAATATTTTATGCAAAACTCAATTCCAGATAGATGAGCTAAATGTGTATAGTAACATGATGCAACTAGTAAAAGAAAACAGTAAAGGAGTTGAGGTGAGCAAAGTTTACTGGAAGAAACCACATACATTAAAAACACAATAACATAAAGAAAATATTAACCAACTGGATTCCTCTATGGTAAAACACTACTATCTAAAAACACTTGCTAACTAAAGTAATCATGAGACCAATGAAAATAATCCACTAGGAAGAACAATATATATGTGTGTCTCTGTGTGTGTACATATAAATACACATACATTTATGTGTGTGTGGATAATTAAAAAAAAAACTGGTATCCAGAATACACAAATTTTCTTATTCAATAAAATATAAACAAAATTGAAAAATGTGTAAAAGACTTTGTAAGATTCTTCACAAAAGACATTCAAATGGCCATAAAGTATGAAAGAGGAGCAATTTTATTAATCTTTAGGAATATACTAATTATCACCCACAAAAACGTTTAAAATGAGAAAGATAGAAAAAAAATCCCATTTACAATTGCATCAAAAATAAATACCTAGGAATAAACTTATCCAGAGTCAAAGACCTGTACTATAAAACACCAATGGAAGAAATTAGAGATGATACAAACATATGGAAAGATACTACATGCTCATGGATTCCAAGAGCTAATATTGTTAAAATGTCTATAGTACTTAAAACAATGTACAAGATTCAATGCAATCCCTATTAAAATACCAAGCATATTTTTCACAGAAATTGAATAATACTAAAATTTGATGGAACCAAAAATACCAGGATAGCCAAAGCAATCTTAAGGAAGAACAAAGCTGAAGGTATCACAATTCCAAATTTCAACAGATATTACAAAGCTGTAGTAATCAAGAGTGTGGCACTGGCACAAACAAAGACACATGGATCAATGGAACAGGAGAGAGCCCAGAAATAAACCCACATTTAAGTGGTCAATTAATCTCAACAAAAAAGGCAACAATATACAATGGGGAAAAGACAGTCTCTTCAATAAATGATACTGAGAAAATGGACAGCTATGTACCACTTTCTTACATCATATACAAAAATAAACTCAAAATAAATTAAAGACCTAAATGTGAGATGTGACACCATAGAACTCTTAGAAAAAAACAGAGGCAGTAATTTATCTGACATCAATTGTAGAAACACTTTTCTAGATATGTCTCCTCAAACAAGGGAATAAAAGCAAAATTAAACTATCAGGACTACAGGAAAATAAAAAGCTTTTGCACAGCAAAGGAAACCATCAACAAAATAAGGCAACATACTGATTGGGAGAAGATATTTACTAATATATCTGATAAGGGGTTAAAACCCAAAATATATTAAGAACATATACAACTCGATATCAAAAAGCCCCAAACAAAAAACACCAAATAATACATACATACCTACTTATGTAAGACATGCAAATGGCCAACAGATACATGAAAAGATACTCACCATCACTAAACATCAGAGAAATGCAAATAAAAATTACAATGAGATATTACCTCATACCTGTAAGAATGTTTAGAATCAAAAACATAATAAGTATTGGCAAGGATGTGTGGTAAAAGGACTCTTGTGCACTGTTGGTGTGAATGCAAATTGGTAGAGCCACTGTGGAAAATGCTATGGAGGTTTCTCACAAAGTTAAAAAGAGAATTGCCATATGTTGCAGTAATTCCACTAGTGGATATTTATCCAAAGAAAACAAAAATACTGATTCAAAAAGATATATGTGTAAATATGTGTTTCAAGTATTATTTTCAAGAGACAAGATACAGAAAGAAACGATGCATCCATCCATAGCTATATAAAGAAGAAGTGATATATACATACAATGGAATATTAGCCATAAAAAAGAATGAGATCATGCTATTTTTAACAACATGGATGGACCTAGAAGGTGTATGAAGTCAGAGAAAAACATACACTGTATGATTCCACTCCTTTGTGGAATTTAGGAATCTCAACAAATTAACAAAGAATGAAAGAAAAGGAAAACAACAACAGCAACAAAAAAATAGACTGAACTACAAGAAGAAACTGGTTGTTGCCAGAGGGAAGGTGTGTGTGTGTTGGGGGGATTGGGTGAAATAGATATAGAAGATTAAATTCTTTAAAAAAAGGAAATAGAAAGATGGGCAACATCACCCTCTAAAGTAGAGCATAGAGGTACTAGTCTTCCTAGGCTTCTAAGACTACAAACTTGAGAAGTATCACAGAAGTTTCAGTCATGGATCTCATGACTGTGAGATTCTTCTTGGTAGAAAAGCAGTTAATCATTCATCTACAGAAGAATCTACAGAAAAAGCAAGTCAACTAACCTAATAAAAGTACAAGAAAAAACACCATTAGGAGCAGAAATTACTGATAGAGATGACAAAAAGACAGGAAAAGAGGAAACCTATAAACATATGTTTCTTTTGGGAAAGATAGCAGTAAAACAGACATTTTTAGCAAGGCTGAGCAAATATAGGGGCTGAATAAGAAAACAATTTTAAGAATGAGAAGGAAGACTATTACATATGTAGTCAATTTTTAAAAATGCGCACTAGAAGGATACACACTATTTTTGATACTGAGTACCACTGGAGAATCAATGGAATTTATTAGGGATATTTATATTTATTTTATTCTCTATAATGTACATCAATTATGAAGCAGTTAACTTAAACATCATCAAGCAGATGAGCAAAAACACATACGTACCTACCATTCCACATTAGAACTGGAATTCTAACTCCAATTTTTACCTACTGTGTAACCTTCATCAACTTACTTAAGTCCCAATTTCCTTATACACAATACGTAGATAATAATACTTCATATTTTTGTTCGGAGAATTAAGTAACTTAATAAATACAATGTTTATCAATGGCTTCTGGTAGATAGCAAATCCTCAATAAATAGATTTTAAGTACCAAACAATCTACTGGTATGATACATAGATCTTACATTCAAGAAAGAGAGAACACACAAAAATGAGAAAAGAGTAATTATTATGAACAAATTCTCCTCTGAGGACAGGGTGAAAGGTCATGTAACTCAGGCTACATAGACACAGGATGTGGAAACAATAATAAGCAAACTCTTCTAGAGGAATTTGATATATTCAAATATCAAATATTCAGGGTGTAGAATATCACCCCACAGAGAATGGATAGGTCCATGTTTTGTACATTTCGAAGCATATATAATTTTGTCGTTCCTTTTTAAAACAATATACAAATATAAAATTATTTATAAAGGGGAATATTCAGAATAAGTGGAGTCACAAAACATTGTAAATTTTAAAAATTTGGCAAATGTTCTAAAACAAAAGCAGAATAAGACTTTTTTTTATAACAGTTTTTGGATGCATACTTTTGATTGTCTTTTATGTACGAACAATTTGGTAGTGTCGTTGTCTACAGAGATGATGGGAATTTTCGGTCTTTCTCTAGCTTAGTTAATGGCTTAAAAAATAATGGTTTACAATATATTTTTTGGATTCCTAACTTATTATTCATATTATCACAAAATTTCAGATTTTTTTCCAATTTGAGAAGAAGAAGCCATCAAATATCTTTATACATGGTTGTAAAATTCCAGGATATTTCAATTTATCTTGTGTAGCAGTAATCTTCATCTTTGAATTGACTGTAAAATTTACCATCAATATCCTCCTTAGAGTGGCATTATTCTGAGTTTATCTTTGTTGATTTAATACTTTATGTTAAATTTGCTAAAACTTAATAAAAACCTGTATAGATATAATTAGGAAAGGCCATTTCAGAGCAGAAGTACATGTATCAAGGTTTGGTCACCATAAGAAGTGCAAGACTTAAAAACAGACGTGGTAAATGGTGTCCAGTTCTCAACATTGGCTAAAGACAAAATGCTGTGATTTTGGATAAGAAAAGAAAAGTCCTGGTAAAAGATTGAGTACAAAGGCACATGTTACACTGTAGTGTAATTTTAAGATGATTAGCCTTAGTAAGATTTATTGCTTACTAGCTTAAAAAACCTTGCTAGCAAAAGCTTAACTGAATAGCAATGTGATTGCAGACTACTTAATTGTATCTCAAGGGAAGTGGATTTAACATGAAGCTAGTAAAGCTTACATTTCTAGGACTTCTCACTTGCACAAAGCTCTGTGAGAAGCCCAGGGAATTTCACACAAAGATTTTGTGTTCTTTTCCTTTTAAGAATACTGTTTAAGAACATCCCCTCAATGAGGTGGCTAGAAGGCTCATTCAGTTAAGCGTTTGACTCGTGGTTTTGGCTCAGGTCTTGATCTTATGGTTCATGAGTTCAAGCCCTGCATGGGTTCCACGCTGACAGTAGTATGAAGCCTGCTTGTGATTCTCTCCCTCCCTCTCTCTCTGACCCTCCCCTGCTTATGGGCACTTGCAATGTGCATTGTTTCCCTCTTTCAAAATAAATTAACTTAAAAAAAATCTCCTCAAATGTCATGAAATATACCCTCCAAATCCAGAGCTATCCTTAATCCCAATAAACTGTAACTGAATGTATCCCCAAGTCAAGCTTATTCTAACCATAACCCCCGAATGCCAAAAATGGTCACTGCAAAGCCACCCAAAATGAAATGAAATGTGACCTCTGTCAGACAGTAAGGGGTGGAATGTAAACAGCTTTAGCAATTAAATGTTTAAATAGGTTACTCAGACAAATTTTACTAAAATGCATATGACTAGGTAAATACATGAGAGCCTCTTTCAGGTTCTTCAAAGGAAAATAAACAACTGAGTGTCTTAAATTTCACTGACCTCATCGTAAATCTGTCCCTGTCTAACAAGTTTTAATGTTATCCAGAAAGTGGTATATGTTATGTAAAGATGACCAAGTATTTTAATTACACAAAGGGACAATAGTCCTGAGCACTCCTCTATTTCAGCATTAAGTTATTCACTTTGATAGCATGTAACAATTTATAACGTCCTGTCTTGAAACTACAAGTCATGCAAGAAATGCATGTTGAAGTCAATAGTAATGTTCAATCTCCACAACTGAAAGTCACCTCACCAGTAATAATAGAAAATAATATAATTCCATCAAATGTAAGCAAGAGTTCACACAAGAACACATATAATTTGAAACTTGTCTGAAAATGATAGTAGTTCTGCTAGAGATAGATTAGATTTATGTATCTATCTGTCTATCATCTATCTATCTATATAGTATCTGCACGGTCTTTTAAAAAACTTACTTTTAATTAAACTGTGCCAACTTGAATTATATAAAGGTGGTATTGAATCTATCATCTTTTATTCTATTTAGTTGAAACATAAAAATATTTTAATTTTTGAATACATATAGGTTAAACTGACAAACACTACTTAATAGGACAGAGAAAAATGCAGTATTTTCATTTTTTTTTGAAACAGTACACCATGGTGGAAATACACCAATCCTGGATTTAAAGACCGAGACTCTGAGCCATAGTAATTCTGTGACTATGGGCAATCACTTATTCTCTTTATACTTAAGTTTAATATATGTGATCATGTCTCTAATTCTAAGAATCTATTATTACTAATTTATAACATGAAATACATAAATGTAAAAACCCTATTATGTTCCAGATATTAGACTACACAATTTCCATGTATTACTCCATTTAATTATCAAAGCATTCTTATAATATAGATGCCAATGCCACCATTTTTCCTCACAGAAAAAAAAAAAATGATAAAAAGTAAATATTTGTCCCAAACTATCATTATTTGAGGGTTTTAAACAGCATACATGGCTCTTCCAGTTGATCCATGCATGCTGCCCTGTATTTTTGCTGCAGGTGAATTCAAGTCTGAATTTCAAAACTCTTATTGAAAGTAGCAATAATATATATTTAATTAAAATTGTATAATTAAAAAAAGAAAAATTTAAAATTGCAAAGCATGTTAGCTCCATAAAATTAATGTTAACTCCTTATTTATGAAATTAATTGTGACTGTTCAAAAATATGATGAAAGAATAAATACTTGAATTCGAAAATATAATAAGTTTGCATATAGCCTAAACAAACTATGGCTATAGTATGATTACTTTTAATTTTTTTAAGCTTATTTTTATTTACTTTGAGAAATACCAAGAGCAAGTGAGGGAGGGATAGGAAGAGAAGGAGACCAAATCCCAAGCAGGCTCCATGTTGTTAGTGCAGAGCCTGATGCAGGGCTTGAACTCACAAACAGAGAGATGATTGTCTGAGGTAAAATCAACAATTGGATGCTTAACTGACTGAGCCACCCAAGCACTCCTGATTATTCATAATTTTTAACTTCAGTTTCTAAATCATTGGTTGCTTCCAATTTGTATATTCATGGACAGTATGTGGGTCCTCAAATAATAATTTAACCAAAAGTCTACCCTTCCTTCCCTTTTATCTTTAAGTCTTGAGATTCTTTCCCCTTCAAGCCCCTACTAGTTTAGAAAAAGCAGAGGAAAAGAATTTAAAAGTCAGAAGGTGAAGCTACAAATTCCTGTCCTTCCTTTGGTTCCTTTTTCCAAAAGAAGAATCTTACTTTCCTTCAATTTCCTTAACATGATAGTTCCTGTGGTGCACCAGGTACTCAATACTAGGCATAAAAAAATTAAGGTCTCACTATCTGGTTAGGGATCATAAAACAAGAACTTACATCAGTATAGAAGGACAAACAGAGGATGATTTACAAAGACAAACCCTAAGTATGTAACATTGAATTTAAGTGATCAGTAATATCTGTCGTCGAAGTTTAATGGATGAGTAACATTTATTAAGGGTTTTTCAATTTGTTTTATTGTTTCTTTACATTTATGAAGATAAATTAAAAGTCTAGAGAGAAAGAAGAGTAAACAGACAGCTTTAATAGCCTGTATACATTCTTAGAGGTTAGAAAAAACAAGAGATGTTCAATGAACTGAACTAAAATCATACAATTTGCAGTGATTTATAAGAGAAGGGTGGAAAAGATGTTGAAATAAACAAGAATAAGATCATGATGGGAGAAATTGAAGTAATTTTATCCCCTGGATAATGGAAGACAATTATAATAATCTACACACACAGATTAGCATTTAAGGAATATTTTAAGGGGACAAGTCAGAGAAACTTGGTTAAATGTATGTGTCAGTTATTCAGAGAAGAGATGATAATGGTCTATTCTATAATGGTGGCAGTGGAGTTGGAGAGAAGGAGGAAGACTGAATGGTATCACAGAAAGTAGAGACATAAGTTGTTAGCATGCTTAAGTTGAGGTAGAGGACAAAGTGAAAAGTGAAGGAATTCCTGAATTGAATAACTTGGGTGGATAATGATACTTTGAGAAGGATAAGTCTACCAGGAGGATGGGATTTTTATTCAGGTTTGGAACTGTAAGAGTTCCATATAGATTGATAGGTAGATAGGTAGAACAGATAGATGATAGATAAAAAGATAGATCCGCCCAATAGAAAATTGCAGAACAGGACTTAATTTCCAGAATAAACATGGACTTCAAATGTTGGTTTTGCGATTAGAGGCATGCTGATCAGTCATTTTCACTGAAAGAGGTAAATAAAAATGTCGGAAACACACTTGTAAACTATAATGCACAGATGACTTCCATTTCTGATTAGTGTGAGAAAAATCAAAAGAAAGTGTCATTCTCACTTAAATCAAAATGGAAAGGCTAAAACTCACAGATGTTAACTTCACCATAGAACTGTGGCTACAGACAAACCTATAAATAAATTCCATAAAAGGGCAAGACCTTCTTAAAAGAGAAAAAAGCACAACTTCTCTTATCTGTAGTGGAGGGTCCAGATGAACAGAAATCTGCCTTAGACGATAAAAGGCAAAAGCAGGTGATTATTTAACTCTTTTAAAAATAGTTCTTACCTACTAAAAGATGGAGCAGAAGAGGGAGGTGGAATAAACCCACTTAAGTGTTGTGAACTTCCATGTATAGAAGACTGGGGTCAAATCAGGATATTTGAAAGAAAAATTCCTTAAGGTTCATTAGGCTTTTAGCTACTGAAGTCTGAAAATGAGTGGGGGCTGCTGAGAAAATACGCTCTAACCATTCCGGGTCCTTACAAAATGTAAGGCAGGGGTCAGACAACAAAGCAGAGAAAGACTTCCCAAAAGACACAAAGACATATGAGAATAGAAAGCAGAGACAATTTGCCAACAACCCATAAAACTGATAGCCAGAATCCAAAGCAGACAGAGATCTCTCATGGTGCAGAGAGCTGATGCATTCCATGTAAAGGTTAAAGAAATTCTTCAAACCTTGACAGTTCAAAGATGGCAAGCCCTGCTTAAGAAAAAGTCCAAAACAAGCAACTGAACATTTTAAGTCAGTGGTAAACTGAATCAAAACAAACCCCAAACAAGTTCAACTGTGTGTAAGATAGATTCAGTATCCCACTGCAGCAATAAAATAAAAAAAGTTATGCACTGTTTTCTAAGGATATATATTATTTACTTTGTTATCTAGTAGACTTTTATGTAAAATATACGGTGTAAAATTTAGAAAAAAAAATTATAAATGAAAAAGCTAGAAAATTTATCTCATCTCCAGAAAAGGGAACGGTCAATACAAATAGACCCACAGATTGAGCAGATGGTTTAATCAGATGGGGCTTTATTTTTTCGGATGGGATTGTAAAATAACTGTTGCAACTATGATTAAAAAAAAGCTACAGGAGGTGTTTAAAAAGGTAGTCCAAGTATGCTCACTTCAGCAGCACATATATTATAATTGGAATGAAAAGGTGAAGTGAAAATTGGAATGAAATGAGAAGTGCAATTTAAGTCTCAGAAGGAAAAGAGAAAGAAAATAAACCAGAAAATATATTTATAGATTTACTGGCCACAAAGATTTCAGATTTGTAGATACATCAAGAGTCATAAAATTCAATGAAATACAAGCATAAATGGATCATTTAAGAATCACATCTAAGTATATTATACCTGAATTGCTGAAAATGTAAAAACCAAATCAAAACATAAAGTGCATATTTTTATATGCAGCTAGAGAAAAAAAGAAACAATACATAAAATAAACAACAAAATGAATGCTAATTTTGAATAAATAGAAGTCAGAAAATAGAATATTTTGAAAGTTCTGAAAGATGAAAACTGTATTTAAAGTTCTATATTCAACTACAATTTCTTAGCAAAATAGAGATAAAGGTATTTTCAGACAGACATAAACTGAAACAATGTGTCATCAGGAATACTAAACTAAAATAAAAGCTAATGGAAGTTACTTAGACTGATGTAAAATGATGTCATATAAACCATAAAGCTGCAAGAAAGGATGAAAAGTACCAGCAAGATGAAGTATTTGTATAAATGTTTTAAAAACTTGATAGCACCTTTGCAGAAGAAAAAATGGCCATCCAGTTTCAGTTTGTAGAATAAAATGTAAGACAAATTCACAATACAAAAAGTGAACCTTATGATACTCTTGTAAAGTTATTACACTGTAAGATATTTTTATCATTTGAATGGAAGTAGTAAAAAAAAAAAGAAAAACTAACATGCATATTTTAGCAACCATTAAAATATTACACTGGGAAGACAAGCCTCCATAACATGTAGCTTTAAAACTCAGTGGTGCTGGGGCACCTGGGTGGCTCAGTTGGTTATGCATCCAAGTTTGGCTCAGGTCATGATCTCACAGTTCATGAGTTCAAGCCCCGTGTGCTGACAGCCTAGAGCCTGGAGCCTGCTTCAGATTCAGTGACTCCCTCTCTCTCTCCCCCTCCTCCATTCGCTTGCTCTCTCTCTCTCTCTCAAAACTAAATAAATGTTAAAAAATTAAAAAAAAAAATCAGTGGTGCTTAACATTGGGAAAATTGAGACTCCACTCTTAAAGGGGCTAGCATGCTGTGTCACTGAGAGACCAGCACAGAAGCAGGAGTTTCAAAAGCACCTGGGTTATTTGTTAAGGAGATATATTGAGTAATTTTGGGATGTGTACCAGAGAAGCAGGTATCCAAAGGAGCTTTCTCCAAAAAACACAAGTGCTGGTGGTGCAATTTTCCTTGACCTCTTTCAGCCTAGCTGGCCCAAAGCTTGTGGAGGCTAGTTCTGACATTCTCCATCTACCTTTACAGCAATGCTTTCCCTGCCCCAGGGTTCCCCTGCAGGCAGCCCCACTCAACCTGCTCAGTACACCAGGTGCCCCTACTAAGTGGTTCCTGCTCAGCCACACCTGATGAGCAGCCTTGGTCAGGAGTGGCATTCCTGTAAATGACTACCACCCCACCACACTCAGAAGTCAGCTCCAGGTAGAGCCAGAGCCTCCCGACCCAAAGCAACTCTTGTCCTGGTTGGGGATCAGCCCTGCTCACTAGCATACCCACAACAGCTATAGCAGACACTCTCAGCCAGCTGTATGAAGAACTAACTCCTCCCATCAGCAAGCCAACAGAACTACAGCTGGGCCTCCCAGCTAGCCATTCTGAAGGCCAGGCCTGCCCACCTGCGTGGCAGCAGTGCTTGCAGCCATTTATTACATACATCCACCTGGGCTGGGGGCCAGCCCTGTCTACCAGCACTTCCATAGCAGCTACAGCTCACCCTCTCTGCCAGGCACAATGTGGTACAGCCCTGTCCAACAGGGTGCCCACAGCAGTTGTGGTTCAGTTACAATAGGTGAGTTGGTTCCGTCCACACAGGGAACACCCCTGGAGTACCTGGTTGTGGTGACTAGGAAGGATTGTGCTACTAGGCCCCACAGGATACCCTTTACATAAGGCTACTATCTTTAAGACCCTAATCTAGGAAAGGAAGTAGATACCCAGACCCAGGAAGCACAAAGAGTCCCTAACAAGATTAAGCCAAGGAGGTCCACATCAAGACAATGAAAATTAAAATGGCCAAGATTAAAAATAAAGAAAGAATCTTAAAAGCAACAAGAGAAAAGCAAGATTATATACAAGGTAAACTACCAGCTTATTTTTCAGTAGAAAATTCGAAGGCCAGAAGGGAATGGCACAATATATTCAAAATGCTGAAAGGAAATTCTACAATCAGTACTCTACCTGTGAAGGTTATCATTTAGAATTAAAGGAGACATAGAGAGTTTCCAAGAAAACAGAAGTTAAAGGAATTCATCACTATTCAATAATCTTTACATAAAATGGAAAAGACCAAAAGTAAAAGAAGTTATAAAAGGAACAATTTTCATAGGTAAAGACAAACATATAGTAAAGGTAACAGATTAATCCCTTATAAAGCTAGCATGAGTTTGAAGAGACTCATAGGAAACAAAAGTATAGAATTGGATGGCTTCACATGTGAATTCCAGCAAAAATTGAACAAAGAATTAAAACCTATCCTTCTCAAATGATTCCAAAACATAGAAGAGAAATGGATGATCCCAAACTCATTAAACAAGACCAGGTTTACCCTGATAACAAAACCACACAAAGACACTACAAAAAAAGAAATTACAGACCAATCAAATATCACTGATGAACAGAGATGAAAAGTCCTCAACAAAATATAAGCAAACCAAATACAACAACACATTAGAAGGATCATTGAATACAATCAAGAGAGATTGTTCCAAGGATGCAAGCATAGTTCAATATTTGCAATTCAATCAGTATCATATACCTTATTAACAAAATTAAATATAAAAATCATATGATAACCTCAATAGATGCAGAAAAACCCTTTGTAAAATTCAACATGCATTCATGACAAAAACTATCAACAAAACGTGTATGGAGGGAAAATACCTCAATTAAGGCTACATAGGATATATATCACAAAAATCAAATATTACAGGTAACATCATATTCAAACTTTTTCTCTAGGATCAGGAACAAAAAATGGATGTCTACTCTCACCACTTTCAATACAGTACTCCAAGGACTAGCCACAGAAAGCAGACAAGAAATAAAATGAAAGCTATCCATATTGGCAAGAAAGAAGTAAAACTGTCACTATTTGCAGATGATATGGGTACTAAATATAAAAAAAATAAACCTCCACCAAAAAATACTAAACTAAATAAATTCAGTACATTTTCAGGATATAATTAATATAAATGTATTCCATTGCTAATAATAAATAAAAATAAAGAAATAATAAACTAATAAAATTGAAAAATATATTTATAACTGTATTAAAAAGAATACAATACCTAGGAATAAATTTAACCAGGTTAGTGAAAGACCTAGACTCTGAAAACTATAAAACATTGACAAAAGAAATTGAAGAGTATACAAACACAAAGATATACTATGCACATTGTTTGAAAGAATTAGTATTGTTAAAATATTCATACTACCCAAAGAAATGTACAGATTTAGTGCAATACCTGTCAAAATTCCAATGGTATTTTTCACAAACTAGAACAATTATAAAATTTTAAAGAACCAGAAAATCCCTTAAAGAGCCAAAGAATCTTGTAAAAGATGAGCAAAACTAGAGATGTTAAAATCCCAGATTTCAAAGTATACTAAAAAGCTATAGTAATCAAAACAGTAGGGTACTGGCACAAAAACAGGTACAAACACCTTTGGAATGGAACAGAGAGTCCAGAAATAAACCCACTACTTATACACCCCATTAAACTGTGTCAAAGGAGGCAAGAATACACAACAGACAAAAGATACCCTCCTTTTAAGGAAGACACAGGCGGTCATCTTTTGGACATTGCCTTTAGCAAAGTTTTTCTGAATCCACCTTCCCAAGTAAGGGAAACAAAAGCAAAAATAAACAAATGGGACTAATTAACCTAAAAAGCTTTTGCATAACAAAGGAAACCATCGACAAAATGAAAAGGCAACCTATAGAATGGGAGAAGATATTTGGCATGTATCTGGCAATGGACCATAACCAAAATATATCAAGAACTCTTACACCAAAAAAAAAAAAAAAAAAAAAAAAAAAAAAAAAAAAAAAAAAAAAAAAGCCCAAAAATAATTTGGTAAAAAATACAAAGATCTGAATAGACATTTTTCCAAAGACAACATACAGATGGCCAACAGAAATATGAAAAGATACTCAACATTACTAATCATCAGAGAAATGAAAATCAAAATCATAATGAGATACCATCTCAGACTAGGCAGAATGGCTAGTATGAAAAAGACAAGAAATAGCAGCTGTTGTTGAGGATGTGGAAAAAAAGGAACCCTCATGCACTGCTTGTCAGAATGTAAACTGATACAGCCACTATGGAAAACAGTATGGAGTTTCCTCAAAAACTTAAAAAAGGAAATACCAGATGATCTAGTATTCAATTCCCATTTCTGATATTTATGGGAAGAACATGAAAACACTAATTCAAAAAGATATATGCACTCCTGTATTTACTGCAGCATTATTAATCAATAACCAAGATATGGAAGCCATTTAAGCAACCATTGATAGATAAAAGGACAAAAAAGATGGAATATTATTCAGCAATAAAATAGAATGAAATCTTCCCATGAGTGACAATATGGATGGTCTTCTAGCATATGAGGAGACTAAGTGAAATAAGTCAGACAGAGAAAGATAAATATTACATGATTTCACTAGCGTGTGTAATCTAAAAAAGGAAATGGAAAAAAAAATGGATACAGAATAATAAAGAGAACTAGGGTTTGCCAGAGGGGAGGAGAGTGCAGAGACAAGTGTAACAGGTGAACCGAAGTGAGAGGTACAAACTTCCAGTTATAAAATAACTAATTCAGAAGGATGAGAAGTGCAGCACAGGGAATACAGTCAATGATATTATACTAACACTGTATGCTGACAAATGGTAACTACGCTTATCATGGTGAGCATTTCCTAATGTTTGTAATTGTGAAACCACTATGTTATACAAATGAAACTATTGTTTTATGTCAACTATATTTCAAATGAAAATAAAAAGTTAAAAAATACAAAGAATGAGAAAAAAAGTATTTTTAGAGAAGAGAGACATATATAATAGTAAAATGATGAATCAGTCAAGAAGGTATGATAATCCTGTGTATGTACCTAATAACATAGTGTCCAAATATGTACTAAATATTGATGGAACACAGAAGAGATTACAAAAATTTTACAATAACATGAAATTTTATTTAGTGTTCAATATAGGTGTGAAATAATGAGTTCCTGAAAGTGTGGGGGGTATAAATTTAATATTATGAGGAAATATTTAACAGATATGGTAGAGAATATTTAATCAATAAGGTAGAGAATAAAAAATGTGGAATCTGGGTAATTATTGATAATACAAATACAAAGACTAAGATCATACTTAGAAAAATACAGTGTGTATGGAGGAATAAGGAAAATACCTGATTAATTAAAATTATTAACTTTTAGCAGTTTGTCTACATCTGTATCTTTACTGCTTTTTAGATCATTGTTTATAGTGATTGCAGTTGCAGATGGGGAGATAAAGAGACACATTTCTACTTGTGTGAAAAATTTTGCATTAACAATCCCCAGGATGGTTTATTTGGCATTTATGGAACTACATAGGTCCCCATCTTTAAATAACTTAAAGAGTTAAATCACATTTTAATGTAAATATTTAATTGATAAGATTATTGTTTACTTAAGCTAGAGAAATAGTGAGATACTTGCATCTGGCTTGATGATAAATAGATTACAAGAGTATTAGAGTCTGTTTTGCCTGTTTATTGTTTTTTTTTAACTTATACTCCATATAGATTACTCAGTATTAATGTCATTGAGAACTGTTGATATCATTTGGTAGCTATGTCAGATGTCTCAGAATATGCAGATAGAACAAAGACCCGGAAATGAAGGTAATATTTCTCACTAGAAAATACCGTAAGGATACTGTCAGATACAAAGCTGACAGGACATTATACTCAAAAGATGGAAGATTGAGTATTTCAGCTTAAAACAGGGGCAAATCAATTTCAAATCTACCCTTTGATCAAATTAAGGTATAGAAGCTCTTTCCTCAGAGTTCATTGTTGTTATAGTTGAATGTGGTTATAAAATATGACCATTAGTTATTTTCCATTGTAACAGAAAAAATCATTAGGTGCAGTAAAAACGCCAAATTCTAGATAGCCCAGTGTTTTTCCACACAGTTTGGTTTTAAAAAGCTGAGATCTTATCTAAGCATTAAATATTGTGATGATTCTGCAGCAAAGCATGTTAAGTTCAGGCTATTCAAGATACTGAGCACATCCCTTGAAATCATAGAAAATCGTATTAATTTTTAAAAATCTCCTCCCACTTCAAAAATAGGACCATATTTCCTTTTATAGCTACTACATGGTGTGAAAAATGTCTTGTATTTATTGCACACATCTTTGCACATTATCTTAGCACTGCACACCGAAACCTGGAGGTTCTTTCTCTGACTAGTTCATGGTTGTATTTTTCATTGTTTTTCCTTAACAATTCTCGAATCAGAAGGCATTTTTTAAAAGCCAACTGTTTTCCTTGAATGCAGAAGTATAAAAAATCCATTTTGAGGGTTTATTTATTTGATTTTCATCATTTCTGGTCTCATTCTATTTTATGTCATTATTCACAATAATC
The DNA here is from genome assembly GCF_046562875.1 of Panthera onca. Classification (NCBI taxonomy): domain Eukaryota; kingdom Metazoa; phylum Chordata; class Mammalia; order Carnivora; family Felidae; genus Panthera; species Panthera onca. Next base: position 73,702,547 of record NC_138339.1, on the reverse strand, counting down.
ATCAATAGAGGAAAGAATTCTTTTTTGTGTGGTTTTCAGCAATGAGCTCAACATAAAAATCATAGATTGATTCTTTCATTTATGAATGTTACATATGCCAAGAATGGATTTATACTCCACAAAGAATGTTTTCATCCTATTAAAAAGAAAATCATCAGAGAGTATTTGTGCATTCCATATTTCATGATATTAATACTACATAGAATTCAATAGTGCCACTCGATAAATTTTGTAATAATATGTAAATTTCTGTTTTAACAACACTTGCATTACAGTAAACATTTCTCAGCATTTTAGCCTTTGATCTATTTTGCTAATTGGACAATAACTTAAGTGAAACAACAAAATGCAAACTTAAATAAATTGTCTATAGACATAAACTATGTTATTAAACAAAATGAACAACTCAGGGTGGAAAAGAAGAAATAACGCAAGTCGTCTATGTATCTCATGTACAAAGTCTAATAATTTATTAATAAGCAAAACTTGTTTTGACCAATATAATCTTTCATTTAAAATTTCAAAAATATATGGCAAAAATTGCTAATTTTTTAATCCCTCAGAACAGCATCAGACTACCTGAGAAGCACTGGGTAAACAAGCAGTGACAGTCCATAAAATACGTTGGTACCCTTTAGTATATAAGACCTAAGGAATCTATTGCTTTGTTCACCAAAACATAGTATACCTTGGGGTAAACTTGTAGTTAACTTCTCTTTTGTTGCTCTTCTCCATTACCATAGAAATCCAAGTCTTAGTACTTAGAGAAGTATCAAGTTTGTTCCTCAATAGCCTCGTATTTTGTGTCCAATGGAGCAGCTAGAAGCTGTTATAGATGGAAGTTGTGATGGAAAGTAAGATCCGAGTCCAGGATTTCCAGTATGGTAGACACTACTCAATCCCAACTAATTCACAGTAGCTTACTAGGCCAGGGCTTCTCAAAGTCTAAGGAACACACAAAGAGCCTTTCAAAATGCGGATTCTGTGTAATATGTATGAGATGGGGCCTGAGATTTGTATTTCTAACTAGTCTTCACACATGAGGTATCAACAGAAGCGAGTAGATTTACATTTACATACACGTTACTGTGTTGTTCACTGATGTGGTAGTCATTTTTTACCTTCTGATTCCCCAGGTCTGTGGGAGTCATTGTTACCCTCTGGTTCTCCAGATCCTTCCCTTATATTCTCACTAGCTATCCTTCCTCACAGATTTTCCCAAGCATAGAATTTCTAAATTTTTACCTCACATACATCCCTGATCCTGGCAAAATCCCTGATGAAAGTAAGCAAAAGTGACGTTACATGTTATTTTAATTATTTCTAAATTTTCTTTTTTTTTCTATTGTGTGGCATCATTTATGGTAGGCTTCACAACTTTTTCTTTCTGATTTTATAAATAGCTTGTGAAAACCAAAATTGTGGTAGATGAAAAAAATTTAAACAAGCACAATAAATAATTTTGCTATAGTCTAACTGCATAATAATTCCTTTAATAACAAATTTTCATAAATAGTTCTATTGCTTGTTGGGATATTGATGGCAGTTTAGAAAATTGTTGCATAAAATGTAGACAGGAGCAGTTTGTAGGGATGAAAACATAAAAACCTTTTTTAACAAATCTTAAAGGAAAACACCTTCAAACAATGAATTTGAGTCCCAAGATCTTAATAACAGCACATTTATCAAAGGGTCATAAACACTTTGTAATATTCATATGTCATGAAGATATAATCTTTTTAAGTATTTGAATTTACAAATTTCACTTTGAGACTTTAAGTATCCTTATTCACTAAGGTATGTTATTGACATATTGATGTAAAACTAACAGTATCCCTATAGAACCCGAAGTCAAATTCATTATTACCCTTCCATGGGTCTCAACCCCATTCCACTTCTATCACATCTCATTTAACCTTTTTATCACTTACTCATAAGTGCAAACCTAAAAACGAGTGGTGAAAGAAATTGTTTTTCACACTCTTTGGAATGTTCAAGGACTAATAAGAGCAGTAAACCAAACGGTGGAGTGATGCCAAATGATTTAACACTGTCATATATCTTTCTTTGAATCACCCTTAAACATCTCTAAACACTCAGTGCTTATGTATATAACAAAGACATTGATTAATATTACCATTTCCATTTTATGTATGTATGTATGTGTACATCTTTCTACTTACCTACACTAGAACAATTCACTGTGTCCCAAGTGTGTAGCTACCATTATTTAATAGATAGGTCTGTAGCATACAGTGACACCAGGTAGGGAAGGGAAAAAATTGTATACGAAGTACTTTTGTGTAAAGATACCAGAATGTACCGACAACTCCATGAAATATTGCTTAATTTGCCTAAACAAGTTGTTCTTCCAATCATTTGCAAGCAAATCACACACACACACACACACACACACACACACACACACACACACACCAGGAAAGCTTAATGTCTTCATAAAATCTATTTCCTAGAGTAGGAAAACAAATAGTTTTTTTTTAATTGCCATGAACTCAAATAAACCAATGCATGCACCTAGAATATTATGAAAGTTCTATTTCAGATATAGCAAACAAAGAGTAAGACTTGATATTTGAGCAGAGAACCTAATTAAATGGGAGTGTGTGTTATCATCTATCTGTTTAAGTATATTCCAGACAAAGGAGAGGATAAAGGCCAAGCCTGAGGAAGGAACAGTGAAAGGAAAGCAAGGAAGGAGAAGTGTGAAAAAGAAGATGCCATCAGGTAGGTTCAGGATCAGACTGTGTAGAGCACCATAGAGCATGGCTCTGCAACTTTACTTTGCAATAGATGAAATGCCATTAGAGGAATCTAACGAAGGGAACAAACTATGACTGACATATTGAGAGGGTTTATCAGGACTCATGCTGAAAAGAGTAGAAACAGAGAAGTCAGCTGGGAAGTTTTTATAATAGCTGTTGTGAGAAGTGATTGTCGCTTGGACCAATGTGGTAACTAAGAGAAGTGCTAGAAATTTTTTTAGGGCTAGCAAACATTTCAGAGATGGAGGTGGCCAGAATTTCTCATGTATTAGATATGTGATATAAGACAAAGGAATCTAAGACTTTTGTGCTTAAAAAACTGAGTTCATGGAGTACCAATTGATTGCAATGAGGAACACTGGGGAAAATTCTGATTTAAAATGGTGCTTCCATTAAATATTAGTACAATTCTGAAAATATCTTAGGATTTGTTTTTCTTTCCCTCCTTTATCTCTGTCTGTCTCTCTTTTGTATAGGGATTTTATTTCTGAGGATTGTTTATAAAGGTGTTAGAAGCACAAGTTCGTATGCTGGAAGGTAACAACAGTGTTTTTAATGCTGTTCCCCAAGTATCTCCAGCTTCCTGATGATTTTTGAGTTATGTATAGCCAAGTGACTTTTTTTTGCTAATGAAAAATAGTTCCAGGAGCTTTTTTTTAACCCTGCCACAGCAGCTAGCAATGTTCCAGATGGTGGATAGTCTGTAATCTTGCATATTTGAGTCCTGCTGACATGGAACAGAATCCCCAGATTATCCAGTGTTGGACACATTGTTGGAGTAATAAATTAGCCAGGATGATTTTTGAGTTTTTTGTTACAGCCATTTAAGCTATCACTTCCCCACCAATAATTTATAACTACCCAAATATAAGTTGCCTTAGTAAGTTGGAAAATGGCATGGTTTTTCCTTTCTTCCTGCATTCAAATCCTTTGCCCATGCCTTCCACTGGAAGGATGCAATGAAGAAGCCAGCTGGCAAAGAAGATTGGGAAATGTAATATATGTTTTCTAACTTGAAGGTAAAAATGAGGTGTGGAATGGCTTGGTGTAGAGCTGAGAGATAAGATACCATTTGGCACTGTTCGCTATTTGGCTGCTCAGCAAAAGACAATAACCATGCTTCTTCCTAAAAGGATGCAACTCTCCTTTGACCAAAGGAAGACTTTTTCACTCTTTCAAAAAAGGAAGACCAAAGTCATCAGTCACTGCATCTGTCTCTGAGTAACATCAATTTTTCTTCTCATTTATTTTCCACTGATAAGGATGTCATCACTTTTTTCAAGCCAAATTATGCTAGATAACTAATCCCAAAAGTTCTGTTTCCTCGGAGACCTTCTGGCTGAGTAGTTTATCAGTCTTCAATCATGCAAGCAGAAGCTACTCAAGGAATTTAAATAGAGATAATTTAGAGAATTTCTTTTTCAAAAGCATGATTGAAGAACTGTAGGAGCAAAAAAAGGATAGGTGAGATTACCAAATAACAAATAACTGCAAGAAGTCACTATTCCTCTTACGGCTAGAGAAGCATGGGGGAAATGGTGTTATTTCAAGCCTGGGATTGCCCAAGTGAGGCTTCTGCTGCTGTGTTCGAACTGGCTAAGCAGGAAGCCAGGGGCTTGTCAACATTTATTCATTCTTTGTGCAGCTGCTACTGGTGCCATAAGTGCTGTTACCACAGCCTTGACGCTGCCTCCACTGTTTCTTCCACACAACCCCATCGCAAGATATCCTCAACACTGCCATCTCCACCAGCAATTCTGGGACACCCATTGCCAGAGACACTCAGAAGCCATAAAAATATTTTATAACCCAGAAGCCATCTGGCAAGATACTCTGTGAAATATAGTTTGTATCATCCCAGGTGGGAATGGTGACTAGTTTAGATGGATTCCTAGGATACTAACCGATATCACACACTATCCTAAGAATAGGACAGTAAAAAGAATAGTAACCTATGCCAAATTTGAGACACTGGTCAATATAAATGTCTAAAATCCATGGGGAAGGTCTGGAATGGAGACATAATTCTGGAATTATTTTTCTATAGGTGGCATAATCACTTGGATACAATCACCCAGAGAATGACTGTTAACAGAGAGGATGATTTGTGTTAACACACAATCCTAGGTTACCGTTTGAAATGCACATCAGCAAAAAGAAAAAGATCAATGGAGGTTAAAAAGGATTGAGATGAAAATTAGGAGATCTTGTTATTGCAAAATTTGATGAAAGCAGGGTTTCAAAACTGTGGGAGCAATCAGATCATGTTGCTAATCAGTCAAATAAAACGAGGGCTGAGAACTAAACCATGGCTTGGACAATATAGAGGTCACTAGTGACCCTGATGGTAGCTGCTACTGTGAGATGCCAGGAACAATGAAATGAGATATAAGGAGACTAGGAATGAAATAACTCTGAATATGTGCGATAGTTAAGTAATTTTATTTGAAATGACAGAAGTGCCATAAAAGCTGGAAAAGGATAATCAAGTGAAACTTGTTTTTTTTTTTTTTAAAGGTATGAAATAACAGACTGTGTGCTGATGAAGATGACACAGTATACAAGAAAAACTAATATTTTAGAGGGAGTGAAGAAAATTGTAGAAGTAAAGTCCTTGATTTTGTAATATGGGGTGACATCTATTACACAGGGAAAAGGGTTTGCCTTTGCCTTGTATAGGAATAGTGACATTTTATTTACCTATTTCAGCAGAAACTAGCTGAAAGCATATTTATTCCAAAGTTAGATATGTGTAGGTGGTACTAGGAAGATGTAGAAGTGACAATATGATTAATATTTTCTTCTCAGTTAAGCGAGAAACTGAGTGAAAGAGAAAAGAATACCCTGATATCCAGAACCAGCTGACACTAAAAGAAGGGCTCAGCATTGTTAAAGTTTGGCCTGGCCCTCATGGTTATGTCAAGAATTTCTGTTATTAAACATAAGCAATATTACAAGCTAACATGAGAAAAGGTAACCCTGGTGATGGAATTTTCTCTGTCTTGATGGTGTGGAAGTTACACAGCTGTATTCAATTATCAAAATTCATCACACATTACACTTAACATGAGTGGTTTTCATTGCTTGTAAATTATACATTAAAAAAAGAAGAAAAAAGTCAGTGAAGTTAAAAGGAATTGAGTCTTTAGGTATATTTCTGAGAACATAAATCAAGATAATTAGCATTGGGTGTGGGATCAGGTGAGCAGTTCAAAAGAAAATCAATTATTACTCCAAAGTAATATGTCACCATCATTCCCTTCAATATATAGTACTGGGTGGTCTTGGCTGTGGAACTCTAACCTCAGAACTTAGAGCTGTGCATGTATCTATGCAGTAAGGTCAATTAATGTCAAAGGCTGAATTCCTTGAAAATAATCAAAATTTACATTACATGGGCATTTAAAATTGATATTAGTAAAGATCTGTGGGTGCTAGCTCAAAATTGGCCAAATTTTAAACTGATGATGACACCAAGGCAATGCCATTCCTGGCAGTCATATTGTCAACTCTTTCTAATGCCAGTTTTTCAGAGTAAATGTATTATTTTCATAGGTACAGTCATTAATAATTATTCTAAACTATTAAAGCATATTTGGTGGGAAGAAGAAAATATCATTCTGGGACTGTAATGAAGTTAAACTAAAACATAAACACAAAGATCACCTCATAATCTTTTTTAAGGAAATACAAAATTTAAATTACCTTGCAAATTATAAAAACACTATACCGCTAGTGATTGTTGTCTGCAGAGAACTCACATAGGAAGGTTATTGGCCATACAGAAGGTAGATTTTGGAAGTGTGAGGAGATTTTACAAAATAACTTGTGAAATAGTCACTTAGGAGAACAGGATTATTAATTAACGTCAGTTATAGAAAGAATAAATTTTAAATATTATAGGGAGTGCTCTAAGTGTCGGGTATTTGAAATAGAGATTTGGGATGTACTGCATTTCTTGACAAATTTAAGAGTATAATAAACTTAGGAATGTAACACAGAGGAAAAGTCAATGAAAGTAAAGAAAATTAATCAAATGGACAGGATGCTGGACGGATTATTCAAATTTTAACGCAATTTTGAAAAATGATGACCAGTCAGTGATAGAGTAGTTGTCAATAAGGCAAATATTAAAATTATCTCTGTAAAAAGAAGGATAATTGATCAGAAAGACTATAAAGAGTAAAAAACATCACCTACTTTAAAGGGGAAGACCTGCTGTCTGCAAAGCAGTAGTGAAAGGATGTGACATTCCATGATGAGAGCCCAGGAGTTTCAGGGACACAAAGGAAAGATTTGTGGATTGGGAATGAAAGGGAATATAAGTCAGATTTGGGGCTAAACAGAATATTGTAGGGACTGGATGTAGTTATTAGAGAGAGAAAAAACAGGATTAGATTTCTGTTGATGCTAGGGATATCAATCATGATTCAACAAATCCAGTTGGGGGGCGCTGGGTGGCTCAGTTGGTTAAGCGGCCGACTGTGGCTCGGGTATTAATCTCGCAGTCCGTGAGTTCGAGCCCTGCGTTGGGCTCTGTGCTTGTCAGCACAGACAAGCAGAGCCTGGAGCCTGTTTCAGATTCTGCGTCTCCCTCTCTCTCTGACCCTCCTCCGTTCATGCTCTGTCTCTCTCTGTCTCAAAAATAAATAAACGTTAAAAAAAATGTTTAAAAATCCAGTTGGCCCTATACAAAGCAGATAATCAGTTCTTGTTGGAACTTGTGTCCTCAGAATTTGGAGATGATGTGGTAAAGATGTTTGGGAAGGAAAAGCAAAGTTTTTAGTTTTTAGTTTTTGTTTTAAGAAAGAGCAAAGTCTTGATGCTATAAGGATTATGCCTCAAATCTCTCTTGGAAATTAACCATGTACATGAACAATTATTCAGTTTATTTGTTAAAAATGCTAGGAAACTCCTACTATCATCAGGAAACTGCAAAAGCAAACGGGATCTGAAACAGACTTAGAATATAGACACTTTGGTAAATTTCAATCCAGGAAAGGTTATAATTTTTTCTTCACAAATTACCCCTTTTAGAAAAATGTGATAGGATGAATAAATTCACACAATAAAAACATAAGGAAGTGAAAACATTAAAAAGCTATGTAACTTTTAGGACAAATATTGCATATACTCTATCCAAAAACTGCTTCATTTTATGTGTTTCTGTTAGATTAGCTCTGAAGCATTTGAAATGTGGCATATAATGAAGTCATCTTGCAACATGACTTAGAAAAATTCATTTTAATATTTTCTTCTCTTTTTAAAAAACAACTTACAGGCAATATCCTTCTATTTCTTCCTTCTTTCCTTCCTTGCTATTTATTTTGACAGGGTGAGGATGGGAGGGAGAGGAGTAGTGAGAGAAGAAGAGAAAGAAGCCCAAGCAGGCTCCATGCTCAGGACAGAGCCTGATGTGGGGCTTGATCTCAAGACCCTGGGATCATGACCTGAAGTGAAATCAAGAGTAAGACACTTAACTGACTGAGCCACCCAGGTACCAGTTACAGACAACTTCTAAAACATGCCCCTACCAAAAGCAGTTAGAGAAGACCCATGTTATATAGGTAGGTGCTTAAAGCCTAACTAAAATAATCCAAGCAGTTTTTCCTATTTAGAACAGAATATTTAGTAAAGCGATTTTTCAACAAGTTATAAATTCATTCCTCTTGTGAATATGTGTGTACATGTGCTTGAATGTATGCACACACCCATGTGCATTAACGTGCATGGTATGTAGGCATAATGATGCTAACTAAAGCTTAAAACATGGTTATTCATATTTATTGACACTGTCTCAAAGATCCATTTCTTAGAAGCTAACCCTTTATTCATTGTAGCTGATATACCTTAATGGTATTTGTACAGAGAAGGGAGGTTCGCTGAGGCTGAAATAGATTAAATGAGTAGAGTGAGCTTTTCTACCCCCTCTCCTGCAGTAATTTTCCTTCATTTCTTGTATAGTAGTGTACCATGAAGTCACTTCCAGGAACATGTCGCAGATTTAATCAGTTGGGATGACACAGCACTATCATTCCCATAAGTCTTCAGACACTTTCAGGAATGATTAAAAAGCACAGCATCGCCCACTGACTGTTGGGATGACATGTACACGTTGAAGACAGCCCTATTGAGCAGTTATCAATTACAAAAGTGTTTGAAAGTAGTCACTTTTCTATCTTAGAGGGTATTTCAAGTACATGGCCATCATACCTGATATGCTTCTATCATAGGTCTGTAATTTCCTCTATAAACCCAAGTGAAAAGGTACGAGACAGTGCCAGATCAAACTGACACATTCGCTATCTGATGTGTCCAACGACTTTTAATTAAAATGTATTTTGATTTTAGGAAATCAATTTTATACTCTTAACAATACCAAACATCAGATTAGCTGAGCTAAGACAATCATTAGCTGGCTCATTCAGACTACTGTTAACCCATTTGAATTATTTCTATGAACTTTTATCTTTACATAACCTTATACTTAAAGACATGCCTGAGTTGTTCTTGATGGAGAAAGTTAATACTGAGCTACACTTATTTTAAAATGCATTGATTATGTACCCAGAATAAAACTGTCAGGTTGCTTTGTATGTAAAACCTTAGGTTTCTTTCGATCTGAAAAAGAAAACGTAACAAAGAAACAACCAAAAAAACAAAACAAACAGGCAAAAACAAAAACACAACATCCCACTGTTTCGGTAGTTTCATGGGGACAATTTCTAGAGGAGAAAGAGATTTTATCTGAATGGGACATGTGGCATGGATTCATTCAGCTAAAACAACTAAGAGTCCTAGCTATGCATTTCAATTTCATAATTGAAATATGCAGCAAAGTTCCAAAAGTTACTCACTATTCATATAGACCCTAAAATTTTATTTTTGGTTGAAACTATTTGACTAATTACTAAAGATGACACATCCACAGATTCAAGGGGAAGGGGGCAGTGTATGTATGATTGCAGTTTATTCAGCAAGCAAAAGATTACAATATGTAAAAGAATTGTAACTACAGAGCTAATATTGAGGCTTGTAACTTTTATTTTTCACTTATACTTTATTTTAGAATAATCTGATTCTCTAGTAAGTAACAAGATACTATGTTAGGGAATAAATTTAAAAAATAAATAAAAACATTCACTATAGCCATTTTATGGGTCTAGAGAAGAGTAAAAACCTTATTTCCCGGAGGGATTTGGCAAACTTCTTTTCCAGTCTTATTAGCAAAAATTTATTCCCTGCCATCTGAACTGGTGTGTGTTCCAAGAGATGTCCTGTGCTTAATGACCAGGCCAAAGTTCCTTCAGGAGTCATTGTCAAATAGAGACGGGATTGCATTATACCCATCAGTTCCACACCTTAAGTTAGTGGTTGTCAATATTCCATTAGTATTTGGGCTACAAATGGGAAGAAAGGATACTAGATCTTCTATTCCAAAATCATCACTCATCTTAAAAAAATGAATAAACTGAACATCAAGGAAACTCAGTGGCTTTGTCAAGCTGATGCAACTTGTCTTGTAAATCCGAAATGAATTAAGTGATATAAAACACCTTGGCACAAGTAAAGGGCATCACATGCCTCCCTCATCTTGGTTTCACCACTATTCAAGTCCAGGGAAATCAGTCCCTACATGGAGGTTATGACTATCTCCTGAATCTTGTACAAGGCAGGATATTTCAAAAAAATTATGCTAGCATCTCTTAAGATATTAAAAATTTTAATTTAAAAAAAGCTATCATAAAAATATAAAATTAGTAACATATTGGCATGCATTAAGGCTTAAATCTATCAGTGTGGGACATGTCAAGGGCAAGAGAAACCTCACTGCAGTTTGCCTTAGGCCTTCTTTGTTACTTGTCAGTGTTCATCTTCATCCTGCTGTTCCTACCTCATAGATGAGATTCTGGGGTCCCAATACCCTACAGTCTTGCCAATGATTTTGTTCTCAATCATAGCTATTAGTGGGTTAAACTAACCTCACAATAAATTCAAATGATTGGGTAAAGTGCCTGTAAATTAGTTTCATAATATACATGAACTGAAGACACTTGGAATGGAAGATGTTTCTAATCTAACTATTCATAAATAAAAGCTGTCCGATAAGATCTAAGCATCTAAGACTGTATTTGGCAAGGTTACAAAATTTGTAACATAAAAAAACCAAAGTGTGGGAGAGTATTTTTAAATCTTCAGCATATGGACTCAGTTCAAAGCTGGAAATGGCATAGAATGATTATAAACTACTATTGGATAGGATTCAAAATGTAAGCTGATAATAGGCATATAGTGGTTCACCTGCCTAGAAAAATAACTGAGCTATGAAACGAAATGAAGATATTAATGGACATTTTAATTAGCATTATTATAATGTATGCTTAGGATAAACTGTTTGGAGAGGGCACTTGCTTAATTATCCACTGGAGGATCAAACAGTAGATGATAAACTTATATGTTATTATTACCAGGAGCGTTATTTGCATATTTGCCAAATTCAGCACTTTCTCCAATGTTTTAAAGCCTAACCTTCAATTTAGATTTTGATTCATGCTCTTTTTCTAATGATTCTAGCTACTCAACATTCAGGAATAACAATCCTTGGAAATTATATATATATAGCTTGAAAGCTATAAATTTTTTTAAAACCAAAAATATTTAATCTAATTTTACCGCTTTATTCTAAAAAAAAAAAAAAATCCCAATAGGTGGAGGCCAAATCCTAAACTGCATTCTGTATCATCCATGCTTATCTTCTTAAAAACTGTCATCATACCTCCTTTTCAAATAGTACAGTAAAACTTATTTTAATGAAATATCATTTTAAAAGGAATGCTGGTTGTTTAAGATTAAAATGACTGCCTGGTAAGAAAGATGTCAATGATGCTTATGAACCTTTTATATCAATTATTATTAAGGTTTTTCACATTCTAATTCATTAATAAATGGGGAACGAAGGAAGGTATGTTTTATTGCTGATCATTACTCAAATAAAATGGGATTTTTTTTCTATGAGAGTATTAAGAGAAATTACTAATTTCCATTTTTCCATAAAATCCATTTCTACAATGTAACCTTGACCCATTGTGAAAGAAAGAAATCTTGCTATGGGTTTCATACCCATCTTCTTTACCTTTTTAAATTCAATTCCAGCATCAGCCATAATTATAGGTAAAGAGCCTTTCTCCATCTGTCAAATACTATAAAACCATGATCTGTTATTGTTTAGATATGCTACCATCCATTGTCTTTTCAAAGCATCTAATTGCCGACACAATTATCCTTGGATTTTATAATGTTCTATCTTATCTGAGTAGATTCAACTATATTTATTTGCCTGGTAACAAGCACTGTACTAGTCACACTGGCATCTCAAAAATGTTCATTCCCTCTGAACATACTATCTTAACTTCTATCTCTGTTTCTTTTTTCTCTCTCAACATAAATTTGCTCTTTCTGTGAAATTACACCTTCAGCATCTATACCCTCCCCTATTATCTCTTACTAGATCTCATTGGGTTTTCTCTTCTAGATTTCTTTCCTCTACTATTATCCCTGGGTATCTTCTCTAAGTTTCCCCTGAAGCAAACTTCAAACAAAAAACAAAAACTCTTCTTTTACTTATGCAATTCTGAAAACCTCAAACTATGGAGATTTTTTTAATTTTCACATTTTATAGACAAGTTACCTTAAACCAGCGTACCTTGTAGTATACATCCATTCTTTTAACATCAATCGTTTTTGAGTTTCCTTGGAAAAAGTAGTTATTCCCATTCTCAGTTTTCATAATTGTAAATAGGAGTTCATACCTCAGGAAGTTCCTGGCCACAGCGAAAAGTTTAAAGTTCATGTTGTGATTCAAACTAAACAAGAGACACTACATTCAAATATTTGGGTTGAAACTATAGTGAATGAAGCACTTTGTCTCAGCTAGGTGTGCCTGTACCTAAGTCATCATTTCTGTGCATGAAGTAGGTTTCTTAAAAGAAAAGTCAACATGGAGGAAATCAGTCACTGAGTGACAGATGTGTCATGTAATTTTTGCATGCATTAAATCATTTATGCTTGGAAACAGCTATGCTACTAAAATGTTCTTTTATGAGAGCCAGAGATTGCTTTACTTATTTATTTGGGTTTGGGTTTACATAACTTGTAAGCAAAACAGTCCTAAGTTACATTTTTGACTGTAGTCCTCCATGCATATTTTAAAAAAGAAAGCTTCCCCCTGGCCCCATGAACCTGTAACAATCCAGGTACAATGCAAGCATTCACTGACCATTGTTTAAAATTTCTACTAGTCATTCATTTTCTACACTAAGGCTCAGTTTTCCCAATAGTTGCCTCATATACATCTCTTTGTAGGGCCTCTAATCCCTTCCTGATCTATTCCTATCTTAGAATGACTGTCTCATAATTCAGTGACAATTGTCATAATCACAAACTACCATTCCCTTCACATCCAGTTATCCTAGTGTCCACATTTCTTATCTTTTTCTGCTCTCAGTGGTATTTCTGCTCCATGCTATGTATTTGAATCTTTCCTTCACAACTTACTCACTAGTGACCTCAATATTATCTTTTACTTCCCTTGCAGGTTTGGTATCCAATATAAACAAGTTTGAAGAAAATTATACTTGATGTTAGTTCTTTCACAATTGCCTTTTTAGTTTATATATCAATTTCTAATTTATACCAACTGTCTGCTTATAATAACTATCAACTTTCACTTAAGTATGACTAGATGTAGAAATTAAAGTTTTTTTAAGTTAAATTTAAATTACTTCACCTCCCTCAGACTCCATATTCTTAACTAAAAAAATGAAAGGTAGTTGGAGGAAGATGGCAGAGGAGGAGGATCCTGAGCTTATCTCATCCCAGACACTCCAAGATAACAGCTACATATGTACAACTAACTCTGAAAATGACGAGAAGACTGCCAAAACAGACCATCTAGAGTTAATTGTAGAACAGACCACAACAAAAAGGGTAGGCGGGGCAGAGACATGGTTGGCAAGATTAATCACAAATGAGAGGGACACCAGAGCATGGAGAAGCAAGAAAATCAGATTCTACACCAGGCACTCTAAACACTGAGAAGCTGAGTCCCCATAACATCTGGCTTCGAAAACCAGTGGGACTTAACTTTTGGAGCTTTTTAAAATCATTGGTGTTTTCTGTATATAATTTAAAAGTCAGCAGATCTAACTCCAGAAGAGCCAGATGGAGATAGGAAACTGAGTCTCAGTCCGTAATGAGCCAGCATAATAGATAATTTGGCCTGAGACACAGCATAGAAGCAGCCATTTGAAAAGCACCTGTAGTATACCTGAAGTTTTTTTGTTTGTTTGTTTGTTTGTTTGTTTTTTTACTAATCTCAGAACATATGCTATAGAGGCAGCTTAGAGATTTCTCTCTGCACAAAAATTCTGGGGGTCCATTTCTCATCCCCTCTCCAGCGTAGGTAGCCAGACACTTACAGGAACCAGCACTAACACTCTTGACCTAATTTGCTAGCAAGTACTTGCCCCACCCTCACGTGCTCCTGTGGACCAGCTCCATCCAAACCTGCAGCCTCAGTAGACATACCCCCAAAGTGGCTCATTCCCCACCACCACATGCTAGCAGCCCAGAAAGGGACCAATGCCACTCCAAAGTGACTCCTGCCCTGGGGAGAGGGGCTGATAATTCCCCACATAAGCATGCCTACAGTTCTAGCAGGTAAACATATTAGCTGGCTGTACAGGAAATGGTCTCTTCCACAGCTGTGGATGCACCAAATGATGGAGGTAAGTGCAGACATCTAGTCTGGCTACTGACCCCATTCACCTTGCCTGTCATGGACTCAGGCAAGCCCTTCAGCAGCACAGCTAATGCTGCCCAGTGTACCCACAACAGGTAGAACAAGTCATAGCAGATGAATGGGCTATAGGCAAACATGGCTCAGCAAAAACAGCAGGATGCATGGAGCCCACATAGGAGACCAACCTGGAGCACTTAGTCTAGTGACTAAAGGGCATTGTACTCCAGAGGACCACAGGAGCTTTTACACAAAGCCACTACTTTTAAGACCAGGAGATGTAGCTGATTTTTGTAATATGCAGAAACAAACACAGAGAGTTAGGCAAAATGAGGAGACAGAGGAATACATCCCAAATGAAGGAAATGGACAAATCACAGCAAAAGAGTGAAATAAAATGGAAATAAGTAATATGCCTGATAAGGAATCCAAAGTAATGATCATAAAGGTACTCATTGGACTTCAGAAAAGAGTGAATGAACTCAGTGAGGACTTCAACAACGAGAAAGAAAATATTTGAAAAACCAATAAGACATGAAGAATTCAGTAACTGAAATAAAAAATACACTAGATCAAACCAATAGCAGATTAGAGTATGTGGAAGAACAAAATCAGTGATAGGGAAGACAGGGTAATGGAAAGCAACCAAGATGACCAGCAAAAAAAGGGGAAAAAAAGAATAATGAAAAATGAGAATAGATTAAGAGAATTCAGTGACATCATCAAGTATGAGAACATTTATATTATGGGGAACCCAGAAGGACAAGAGACAGAGAAGGGGATAAAAAACTTACCAGAAGAAATAAGAGCTGAACACTTCCCTAATCCAGGGAAGGAAACAGACAACCAGGCGCAGGAATCGCAGAGAGCCCCTAACAAAATTAAGCCACGGAAGCTACATCAAGACAATAATAACTAAAAAGGCAAAAAGTAATAAAGCATAAAGAATTTTAAAAGTAGTAAGAACAAAGCAAACAGTTATATACAAGGGAAACTCCCTAAGACTATCATAGCTTATTTGTCATTGGCAACTTTGAATGTCAGAAGGGAGTGGCATGATACATTCAAATTGCTGAAAGGAAAAAGTCCTACAACCAAGAATATCTTATCTGGCAAGGTTATCATTCAGAATAGAAGGAGACAGAGTTTTTCACACAAAGTTAAAGGAGTTAATCATTGCTAAACCAGCCTTACAAGAAATGGTAAAAAGAATTCTGTGAGTCAAATAAAAGGCCATAGCCAGAAGTAAAAAAAAAAAAAAAAAAAAAAAAAAAAATTACAAAGCAAAATAAATAAATAAGTTCACAAGTAAATGCAAACAGATAATAAAGGTAGTCACTAAATCACTTAGAAAATCAGTATGTAATTTAAAACATAGAAGTGTAAAATCAATTCTATCTATAAAAATAAGTCAAGGGATACACAAATAAAAAGATGTAAGCTATGACATGGAAATAAAATGTGGAGGGGGGAATAAAATTTACTGCTGTTGGAATGTGTTTGAACTTAAGCAACCATCAACTTAATGTAGAGTGCTCTACAAATAGATGTTATACATGAACCTAATGATAACTACAAATCAAAAACCTATAATAAATACACAAAACATAAAGAGAAAAGAATTCAAGCATAACACTAAAGAAATCCATCAATCCACAAAGGAATATGGCAAGAGGACGAAGGAATAGAAATAACTATAAAACAACTAGAAAGAAAGTAAAAAAAAAAAAGTGGCAATACATATGTACCTATCAATAATTACATTAAATATATATGGACTAAATGCTCCAGTTAAGAGACATAAGATGAAGGACTGGATAACAAATTTAAAAAGGCCCCACCTCAATGCTGTCTACAAGAGAATCACTTCAGACCTGGAGATACATGCAATCGGAAAGTTAAGGACTAGAAAAACAAACACCATGTAAGTAGAAAAAAAAAAAAGCCATAGAAGTAATACTTCCATCAAACAAAACAGACTTTAACAAGAGGCAAAAAAAAAAGGCACTACATAATGATAAAGGGAACAATCCAACAAGAAGATATAATAATTTTAAATATCCATTCACCCAACACAAGAGAATCTACATAAATAGAGCAATTATTTAAGTAAAAATGGAGAAATTGATAGTAATACAATAGTAGGGGGCATTAACACCCTACTTAAATCAATAAAATATATCCTTCAGACAGAAAATCAACAAGGAAACAGTGACTTTGAAAGACACTTTAAGACAGATGCATCTGACAGCTATGTACAGAACATGCCATCCAAAACCAGAATACAATTCTTTTCAAGTGCAGGTGGAATACTCTCCAGTATAGTTCACATGTTAGGACACAAAACAAGTTTCAGTAAATTCAGGAGATTTTCCAATCACAAAAGTATTAAACCAGAAATCAATTATAAGAAAAAAACCTGGAAAGAACACAAAGACATGGAGGCTAAGTATAATGCTACTAAACAATGAATGGGCCAGCCAAGAAATCAAAAAGGAAATAAGAAAATACACAGACAAATGAAAATGAAAATATAATGTTGCAAGTATTTGGGATATACCAGAAGCAGTTCTAAGAGAGAAGTTTATAGCAAAACATGCTAACATCAAGAAACAAGAAAAATCTTAAATAAACAATCCAACTTTATACCTAAAAAACTAGATAGAGCCCCAAGTTAGCAGAAGGATGGAATAACAAAGATTAAAGCAAAAATAAATAAAAAAGAGACTACAAAAATTAGAAAAAATAAATGAAACCAGAACTAGTTTTTGAAAAGATTAACAAAATTAATAAACCTTTAGCCACACCCATCAAGAAAAATGCAGAAACTACCCAAATAAATAAAATTAGAAACAGAGGAGAAGTAACAACTGACACCACAGAAATATAAGGATTATAAAAGATTTTTATACATTCCTAGAAATCGATAATCTTCTGAAACTAAATCAAGAAGAAACAGAAAATTTGAACAGAATGATTAGTAGTAACAAAACTGAATCAGTAATCAAAAACTGTCAACAACAGGGGCGCCTGGGTGGCGCAGTCGGTTAAGCGTCCGACTTCAGCCAGGTCACGATCTCGCGGTCCGTGAGTTCGAGCCTCGCGTCAGGCTCTGGGCTGATGGCTCGGAGCCTGGAGCCTGTTTCCTATTCTGTGTCTCCCTCTCTCTCTGCCCCTCCCCCGTTCATGTTCTGTCTCTCTCTGTCCCAAAAATAAATAAAAAACGTTGAAAAAAAAAAATTAAAAAAAAAAAAAAACTGTCAACAACAAAAAGCCCAGGACCAGATGACTTCACATGTAAATTCTATCAAGTATTTATAGAAAAGCGAATACCTATTCTTCTCAAAGTATTCCAAAAAAATAGAAAGCAAAGTTTCCAATTCATTCTATGAGGCCAGAAAAAGCCTGATACCAATACCACACAAAGACACTATAAAACAAAAACAAATCCTTCAGGCCATTATCTTTGATTAACATAAATGCAGAAAATCCTCCACAAAATATTAGAAACTGAATTTAACAATACATAAAAAAACAGCATTCACCATAATTAAGTAGGATTTACTCCAGGGATGAAAGTGTGGTTCAAAATTTACAAATCAATTTAATACATCACCTTAACAAGAGAAAGGATAAAAATCATACAATTTTCTCAAGGGATGCAGGAAAATAATTTGAAAAAAGCCAGTATCCACTCATGATTAAAACTCTCAACAAAGTGAGGTGAGAGGAAATATACCTCAACAAAGTAAAGGCTATACTTAAAAAACCCATAGTCAAAATCATAGTCGATGGTGAAAAAAAATGGAGAGCTTTTCCCTAATATCAGGAGCAAGACAAATTGTCCACTGTCACTACTGTTATTCAATGCAATATTGGAAGTCCTAACTGCAGCAATCAGGGAAGAAAAAGAAATAAAAGTCATACAAATTGGTAAGGAAGAAGTAAAACTGTCACCATGTGCAGATGACATAATACAATACATAGAAAATCCTAAAGGCATTACCAAAATCTTTTAGAACTGACAAATGAATTCAGTAAAGTTGCAGGATACGAAATTAATATACAGAAAGTTACTGGATTTCTACACACTAATAATGAAATACAGAACAGAAATTAAGAAAGCAATCCTATTCATAACTGCACCAAAACAAATTAAATGCCTAAGAATAAGGAGGTAGAAGACCTGTATTATGAAAATTATAAAACATTGATGAAAGAAATTGAAGATAACACGAACAAACAGAAAGACATACCATGGTAGTGGATTGGAACAATTAATATTATTAACAGGTCCATACTACCCAAAGCAATCTGCATATTCAATACAATCTCTATTAAAATACCAACAGCATTTTTCACTGAAGTAAAAAAAAAAAAATAATTCTAAAATTTGTGTGGAACTGTAAAAGACCCTGAGTAACCAAAGCAATCTTGAGAAAGAACAAATTGGCATATCACAATTCCAGATTTCAAGATACACTATAAAGCAGTAGTAATCAAAACAGTATTATACTGGAATGAAAGCCACAGAGAGATCAATAGAACAGAATACAGATCGAGAAATAAAGCCACACTCATATGGTGAATTAATCTATGACAAATGAGGCAAGAATATACAATGGGGAAAAGACAGTTTCTTCAACAAATGGTGCTGGGAAAACTGGACAGCTACATGCAAAAGACTGAAACTGGACTACTCTCTTACACCACAGACAAAAATAAACTCAAAATGAATTAAAGACCTGAATGTGAGACCTGAAACCATAAGACTCCTAGAAGAAAACATAAGGAATAATTTCTTTTACATCAGTGGTAGTAACAGTTTTCTAGTTATTTATCCTTAGGCAAGGGAAACAAAAGCAGAAATAAACTATCTGGGCTACATCAGAATATAAAGCTTTACACAGTGAGTGAAACCATCAACAAAACAAAGAGGAAACCTACTGAATGGGAGAAGATATTTACAAATGATATATCCATGAAGGGCTTAATATCCAAAATATATAATTTATACAACACATATCCTAAAAACAAATAATCTGAATTAAAAATGAACAGAGGACCTGAATAGACATTTTTACAAAAAAGACATGCAATAGATAGACAAAAGAGAATGAAAAGATGATCAACATCACTCATCATCAGGGAAATGCAAATCAAAACCACAATGAGAGATCACCATACACCTGTCCGAATAAGTAGAAGCACCAACAAAACAAAACAAAACAAAACACCACAAAGGAACGCTATCCACTGTTAGTGGGAATGTAATTTGGCACGGCTATTGTGGAAAACAGTATGGAGCTTCCTCAAAAAATTAAAAATAGCACTATCCTATGATCCACTAATTCCACTATTGGGTATTTACCCAAAGAAAGTGAAAACACTATTTTAAACACTATTATACTTTAATACTTTAAACACTATTTATATTATATATATATATATATATATATATGTGTGTGTGTGTGTGTGTGTGTGTGTGTGTGTGTGTGTGTTTACTACAGCATTATTTACAAGAGCCAAGATATGAAAGGATCCAAGTAATATCAACAGATGAGTGGATAAAACAAGAAATGGTATGTATACACAATGGAGTATTACTCAGCCATAAAAAAAAAAGATCTTGCCATTTTTGACAACATGGATGGATCTAGAGGGTATTAGGGTAGGTAAAATAACTAAGACAAAGACAAGTACCATATGACTTCACTTATATGTGGAATCTAAAAAACAAAACAAACAAAAAACCAGACCCTTAAATAAAGAGAACTGATGGCTGCCAGAGAAGCGGTGGGTATAGGGATGACTGAAATAGATAACAAGGATTAACAAGTACAAGCTTATAGTTATAAAATAAATAAGTCCCAGACATGAGAAATACAACATAGGGAATATAGTCAATAATATTATAATAACATTGTTTGGTTACAGATGGTGAGCACTGAGCAATGTATAGAATTGTTAAGTCAGTATGTTGTAAGTGTGAAACTAACATTGCATGTTAATGACACTTCAACTGATATATAAATATATAATATATATATTATATATACAATATATATATTGTATATGTTCAATATATATTATATATACAATATATATTATATATATATATTATATATATTATATATATATTGTATATGTTCAGTATATATACATGTTATATATATATATATATATATATATATATATATATATATATGAGAGTTACTGTCTAAAGCCTTTTCTGGATGTTATTTTTTTGAATTGCTTTATAGTTCTTATACAATAATGTTACACAGATTTCTGGGAACACAGAATATTTTTTATTTTGATATTCTCATCAATTCTATTTGATTATGCCTCCAGATACAGTGTGTCTGAAATAAAATCATATTTGAAAATTATCAATATACTGTTAAAATTTCAGGTTTAAAATTACTACAAGAGTGCTATATTAAGTGTGCTTATAGATTTGCAAATGCATTTGTACAGATACAGTATATTTTTAGAAAATTATTTCTTTTATGTACTTCTTTTAACAGGTATTTATTGAGCACCTACTATATGACAGGCAATATTCTAGACACTAGAGGTAGAAAAGCTAAAAAAAATTTAAAAAATAAAAAACCTCTTTCCTTCATGAAATTTGCATTCTGTATGTGAGAAATAAAAGAGGATGAGACCTAATTTTTTAGGCTTACGTATATTAATAAGAAAATACATTTCACACATACTAATACACAAATTATACACATATTTTCTCTGTGAATTAGCTTTTACAAAATGTAGAAATGTTTTGCTAAAATAAACTTTCTCTTGAAAATCCAAAGCATTCTGGATATAAAACTAGTTTCCTTTTCCTAGCATTGAAAACTGAACAGCTTATTAAGAACATTTCTAAAGCACTCTATACAATGGGACAACTAAAAAGACAGAAATAAGATGTTTGCAGACAGGAAAAGAATGGGTAGTGTCTTTTGAATGTTATGATGATGAATTTACTAACTCAAAGACCATAATTAATGAACAAAGAAAGTGTTCTACCAGTGTCAAATACATTCTGAAGTTTTACATCTAATAGGATTTACTTCTGAGGTGTCTCACCAGAATCAGTGGTACTATCTAAACTGAAGAATGAAATCCTCCACCAATGCTATTCATCACTGTGCAGGTGAAATTGGATTAAGAAGCTGTCTAGCTCAGCAGTCCCTATGATGTCGATGTTTAAAAGGCACCGAACACCATGCCAGAATGAATCAGAAATAATAGTGCTATTTTTGAAATTTGTTTATTTTGAGAAGAAGGAAGGAAGGAAGGAAGGAAGGAAGGAAGGAAGGAAGGAAACATGAGCAGGGGAGGGGCAGAGAGAAAGGGAGAGAGAAAATCCCTAGCAGGTTCGTGTGCAGCCCCACACAGGGCTCTATCCCACCAACATTGAGATCATGAGCTGAAATCCAGAGTCTAACACTTAACTGACTGAGCCACCCAGGTTCCCCAAGAATTATGGTGCTATTTGAGCTCAAGGATCTATGTGCTTACATAGCACACAAAAAATCCAAGATGTTCTCACTTCCACCCTTGACAGCATCTCTAAATTTAAACAAGAAAGTTATCTATTATAAGTGCCAATATTGTTCTCACTAAAGAAATATTTAAAGAACAACAGCTTGAAAGTGTGGCAAATAACTAGTCCCCCAGTAGGCATCAGTGAAGATATGCTTATAGATACCAAATTTAATACCTGATTTATAGTTCACAAACTTAGAAAAGAAAAAAAGTTTCCTTTCACTATGTGACAGCTGGGAGCCCTCCTAGGTTAAACCCAAAGTCATAAAAACAGATGTTGAGCTTCATGGTATCTATGAAATATAACCTTAGGTTGACTGTATCAAATAATCTTACATAAAACAAGGAGTGTAATAGATTTTTATTGGTTTACTATCTATAAAAATAGCCATATATAACTGTACTATTATTTAACTTAAGTAGTTCTATTATATTAACCAGAGTTCTTTGTACACATATATATACTGACTGTACATTCACTACCACTCTTTACCATAAAATAGGCAAACATAATATCACAATCTTTAGTGTTTTTTTTTTAATGTTTATTTATTTTGAGAGAGTGAGCAAGAGGGTGACTGGGGGAGGGGCACAGAGAAAGGGAGAGAGGATCCAAACTGGGCTCTGCACTGACTTCAGAAAGCCTGATGCAGGGCTCAATCTCACGAACCAGGAGTTCAGGACCTGAACTGAAGTTGGACGTCTAACGGACTAAGTCACCCATGTGCTCCTAGCATTTTTAAATCCACTCCCCTGGGACCAAAGATCTTCAGTGCATAATCATATCAGCAGCTTTTGAATCTAGCCTGGCTTACCCAACACCCATTCCTTATTTTCCCAAACAGGTCTTCACCTTAGAAGCTAGAAAAGGTAAATGATTACTTTTAAATATTCTCTTGGATGAAGGTTTAATTATGTGATACACAGTAAAATAAGTAGATGTTTCTCAAAAGCTTCTGTGAAAGTTTTGCTTTTTATCATGAAAAGCAATTGATGCTCTCTCCCCTTTTCCTTCTTGTTTGGAATGTTAACAAAGACTTGGATCTTAAGCAGCCATCTTGCAGCCAAGAGAGAAAATCAAGAGAATCAAAGAGATGTTGATTTGAACCACTAAACCAACAATGGTTGTACATGAACTCCAGCCCTTATGTTATATGGGAATACACCTATTTATTTAAGTCATTTCTGGTCAAGAATCTCAGTGTAGCAAAAGCTGCTTACCAATACAGATAATTTCCAAATAATTATTAAAATATATATTTTGCTTAAACTAATTTAGGAACAATAGGTTTTTTTTTTAAAGATAGCCCATGAGTCAATGACCAGCAAATTAAGCAAATAAACCCACAAGCTTGGGATAAATTAACTCCCAAGCATTGAGAGAAAAAAAAAAGTTTTAGGAGAATGGTTTTCAAAATATATGTTTTTTTTCAAAATATATTCTTATTGCTTTGTTTTTACAGTTTTTATGTAAGCAATTTGGCTGACAGAGATTGGAAATTAAGGAATGAAATAAAAACAAGTGTGTGGGAAAAATAGATAAAAAGGAAAGAAGGAAAAATGAAGCCTAGTGTGATACACAAAGAATAAGGTGTGAACTTTCAGTTAGCGAAAGCAAAGTGTCAAATGTTAAATTGTAGATAAACTCTGGACACCTATTCCAGATATATAAATATGACTGTTGGGGTGCCTAGGTAGCTCAGTCGGTTAAGTGTCGACTTCGGCTCAGGTCATGAGCTCCCAGTTCGTGGGTTGGAGCCCCATGTCAGGGTCTCTGCTGTAAAAGCACGGGGCCCACTTCAGATCCTCTGTCTCCTCTCTCTGTCCCTCCCCCACTCATACACGTGCTGTTTCAAAAACAAACATTAAAAAAAACTGTCTACAAAACATTTGACAAGAGCAGTGCAGCAACACAAGACAATCATGGGACTTTTATTTCTGTAAAAACTTGATTTAAATATGCTAGCTCCAACTCTATTCCCATAAGCTACTGAGCAGTCAACTTCTAATTCTTCTCATTTGCAAAATTGTGAAACTACTATTACATTTGGAATAAAATTAGAAAATATACCAAATGATGTTTATCATCATATTCATTATATAAATATTTAGTTTTCTTTCATAGCATCCTTCCAAGTTGACTTACCATATTCTCATTGGTTCTCATTTTTATCTTTAAAATCCCTTTCTAGTGGGTGTCCACAGCTATAATCTTCTCACATACAATCTATCTTATTTAATGTTTTCTTAAGTACACTTCTAAGATAAAAATCTTAGCATATACTGTTTATTAAGAATATAAATGGTCATCCATTGTCTGTAGATCAGAAGTTCTTTATTGGGATGATTTTATCCTCACATGACATTTGGCAGTATCTGGAGACGTTACTGATTATCACAAATAGTGTGTGTGTGTGTGTGTGTGTGTGTGTGTGTAGAAGTCAAGGATGTTGATAAATATTTCACAACATATAGAAGCAGGCCACCGTAACAAAAAATTATTTTACTCAAAATTTCAATAGTGTTGGAGTTGAGCAACTGTGCTATTATAACCACAACTCTTTGGCACACAAAGTTCTTCATGGTCTAAACTTTGCCCAGCTCTCCTATCATTAATTATACACTTTAATTTAAATGGTTTTGTATTTTTTTCTAAATAAACAAAAACTTTTGTAAAATTACTGCTTCCATTAAAATTTAATGATTTTTATCATTTATTATTAATCAAGTCATCCAACTTGATCATTTTTCTTTCCTTATCTGAAATGGCTGGGTTTGATTAAATCTAAGTTCCATTCAAGTGTTAAATTTTATTTTAAAGTGAGAGTAATATTCCATTCAATTAAATTTCAAATGCTTATTATTTTTGTAATAATTATGAAAGAATAGAAAGACAAAGACTATATGCTCTCACATATATGTATAATCTAAAAAAAGAAAAGAAAAGCCAAACTAGAACAGAGTGGAATGGGATTTATCTGGAGTTGGAAAATGGAGAGATGTTGACCAAAGGGAATAAATTTCCAGTTATAAGATGAATACTTCTAGAGATCTAATATACAGCATGGTGACTATAATTAAAAATACTGTATCATATACTTGAAATTTGCTAGAATAGATATTAAATCTTCTGACCACATTCAAAAACATACAATTACATGATGGATATGTTAACTTACCTTATTGTAGTAATAATCTTGCAATATATACAAGTATGCAAATAATTACACTGTACACCTTAAACTTACATATTGCTCTAAGTCAACTATAGATCTCAACAAAATTGGAAAAAAGTATATAGAAAGTTTACATTTTTTTAGTTAAAAAGTTTTTAGTATAGTTGACTCACAATGTTACATTAGTTTCAGGTGTACAGCTTATTGATTTCACAAGTTTAAAGCTCAAACAATCTAACCTTATGCTTAAAGGAACTAGAAAAAGAAGAGTGAAACCCAAGGAGAATAGAAGAAAGGGGATAATAAAGATCAGAGCAGAAATAAATGACAAAGTATCAAAAAATAAAATGGAGAACATGAAACTAAGAGCTGGTTCTTTGAAAAAATAAACAACATTAACAAACTTTTAGCCAGGCTCATCGAGAAAATCGAGAAAGACCTCAGTGAATAAAATCAGAAATAAGAGAGAAGTAACAATTGATACCACCCATAAACAAAGCACTATGAGAGAATACTACAAATAATTATATGCTAACAAACTGGGCAACCTAGAAAAAGTGGATAAAAAACTTTACACACACACAAAAACTGGAATAGTGGTTTGTAATTTCAGAAATCAGAAGAAGAAAACTACTGAAGAATTCTAAAGACTTTAGGCAATAGTGTGTTGACACAAAGAAACCATATCTAATAATAATTGATGTAACTTCTGATAAAGTTTAATATATCCATACTTCTAATATTCTGATAAAACAGGTGTGTTTTTGTTTCTATCCATACAGACTATAATGCCACGTATAATACAGTGTTAAGCGTAATGAATAACATTGATGTTGATAAGAATCTTACTCAGAAAAGACTCATTTTCTTCAATGAACATTGGTTTTGCCTAGTCTCACAATGAACGAGCCTAAATAATGACCTGTGTAGGAGAATTTTAAGTCACATTATGTTTAAATATTACCTTCAAATTCAGTGGAATAAGGATGTTTTCATAACTTAATCTTAGTAACAGAAATGGAAGAATAGAAATACACACAAAGTTATGCATCATTAGATTCTAAGCAGGAGAGAGAAGCAAAGAGAAGTGGGTTATCCGGAGGTTTACAACAGACAATGGTCACAAACCAGTCACAAGATATTCAGTAGCATCAACTCTTGTGACAAAATGGAAAGGTCTATTCCATTATCAAAGAATGTACGCAGATTTTTCTTACATTATCATTTATTCCTTTTGCTTATGTGAATAATTTTTTTCAATTCTTAAGTTTATGAGTAAATAAAATAGAAATAACACTGATATTGAAACAAACACAGTCGATTCTAGTGATAAGTCAAACAGTTTTGTTTTACTTATTGGTTATTTTTTTTTTTTTTTACTTATGGTCTATTTGAAAAAGAAGCCCAATCCAAATAAGGACATAAATTTCAAATAAAAATTCAACTTTTCAATTTTGATAATTATGTCTAAAATTATATGGCATATTTATATTGTTTTGTTGTGTTTAAATAAGAAATTCAATAAAAATTCAACATAGGAGAAGTTTAACACTCTGTGCCTAATATCACAGAAAATTTACAAAACTTCCATCAACCAATCTCCATCTCTCTGTCTCTTCCCAGAAACTATGTTATTTAATCATCCAAACCCTTGCTATAAGATAGACAGTATATTCCCTATTTCATAGATGACCAAAGAAAAGTCAGGTGATTCAAAATCTTCAAATCATGCAGCAGGTCAGTACAAGACTTGAAATTTAAATTCAGGGGGTAAATAAATATATTTTTAATAAGTAAACTACTTCTTATATCAGATACCATGATAATTTTTGATCAATTTCAAGATACATCTTTGATTACTATTTGTCCTTTTCTGTAAAGCAAAATTGTAGCTCAAGGAAATTTTTACAATGCTTAATATAACAGTGTTATTAACTGGCAAAACTGAGATTGGAATGCAGACTTTCAGTACCAAAGCCCATGCTTAACCACTAAGTTCTGTGGTTTCTTCAGTGCAAGTGGAGCTGGATATTTTGACAGGTATTTAACAATGTTCTTACATTTCAACCATTACAACAATTGAATAACTGCCCTATCATTAGCCAACTTTGCGTTTGCCATTCAAAGGGTGTAAAATAAAGCAACCATTTCTATTTTAAAATAAAATTTGACAAAATGCAATTAAGATTAAAGTTGAACATGGCAAAATTTATTCAGAGGAATTTTATTTTCAGAATCCATTTACAAGTTTGAGGTGGGTAGAGAAAAATGACATGCTTTAAAATAGTAGTGTTTAATATTAGAAAAATGTATTTTGACATATGCTATAAAAATTAATAGGTACAGAGTCCTATAGGGACACAGTCCTTATATGATATGATATCTGAAATTATTTGTTTGAACTATTTTCACTTGGTAGATGACTTCATTTAATTAATAAGGAAACTAAAAATGTGATGATGATCTATTTTAACATTTAATTAAAATATAAAATAGTGTTGGGGCACCTGGGTGGCTCAGTCAGTTAAGTGTCCCACTCTTGATTTCAGCTCAGGTTATGATCTCACACGTTCATGAGTTTAAGCCCCACATTGGGCTCTGCTTTGACAGCATAGAGCCTGCTTGGGATTCTCTGTCTCCCTGTCTTTCTGCCACCCCACCTTGTCTCTCAAAAATGAATAAATAAATTTTAAAAAATTCATATAAGATAGTGTCTCTTAATTGAGATATGATACTTTATAATGAATAAATTTCAGTAAGAATGGCCTTTCGATTCATACAAATACTTAGGCAAGTTCAATTATTTAAGATAATTCAAATTAACACATTTTATATTTTATGTAAATTAAATACAACAGAGAATTTTTTGATTCATAATTTTTATATATAACACTGACTCTACATCAGGTGATAATGGTATTCATTTTTCAGGATAACTTGCCTACATAGACTAGTTTAGTCTAAACTTAAAACTAAGGATTAGTTTACACTTAAAAAAGGACTTGGATTCAAATCATAATAAAATTAGAAAATGATTCAAACTGAATGACATTAATAGGGTGTGGGGCGTAGCTAAAACCGCTTAAAGAAAAATATATACTTTTAAATGTACATTAGAGAAAGGAATGACTGGTGATGAATTAAGTTTCTATGTTAAGAGACTAGAAAAGGGACAAGACAAAAAGTACAGGGGTAATAAATTTTAAAATAAAATTTTAAAAAGTAGGATTCATGGGACCTCATCAAGATAAAAACTTCTGTCCAGAGAAGGAAACAATCAGCAAAACCAAAGGAAACAAATGGAATGGAGAAAGATAATTGCAAATGACATATGAGATAAAGGGTTTGCATCCAAATCTATAAAGAACTTAATAAATTCAACACCCAAAAACCAAATAATCCAGTGAAGAAATAGGCAAAAGACATGAACAGATACTTTTCCAAAGAAGACATCCAGATGACTAACAGACACATGAAAATATACTCAACATCACTCATCATCAGAGAAATACAAATCAAAACACAATGAGATAGCACTTCACACCTGTTAAAATGACTAAAATGAACAACTCAGGAAACAACAGATGTTGGCAAGGATGCAGAGAAAGAGGAACCCTTATGCACTGTTGACAGGAATGCAAGCTGGTATAGCCACTCTTGTGAACAGGATGGTGGTTGTTCAAAAAATTAAAAATAGAACTTATCCATGACCCAGCAATTGCACTACTATGTATTTATCCAAAAGATACATAAATGCTTATTCAAAGGGGCACATGTACCCCATTTTTATAGCAGCACTATCAACAATAACCAAAGTATGGAAAGAGCACAAATGTCCATCTACCAATGATAAAGAAGATGTGGTGTATATATACGTACAATGAAATATTACTTGGTTAAAAAAAAAGTAATGAAATTTTGCATTTTCCAAATACATGGATGGAACTACAGTGTATTATGCTAAATGAAATAAGGAAGGAAGGAAGACAAATTTGTCAGAGGAAGACAAATATCTTATGATTTGGCTCAAATGTCCACTGACTGACAAATGGATAAAGAGTGGTATACATATACACAATGGAATATTACAAGGTACTTAAAAAAATGAAATCTTGCCATTTGCAACCATGTGGATGGAACTAGAGTGTAGTATGCTAAGCAAAATAAGTCAGTCATGGAAAAATAATTATCATATGATTTCATACATATGTGGAATTTAAGAAACAAAACAGATGAACATAGGGGAAGGAAAATAAACATAAGATAAAAAGAGAGAGGAAGATTGGGGTACCTGAATGGCTCAGTCCGTTAAGCATGAGACTCTTGCTTTTGGCTCAGGTCATGATCTTACGGTTCAGGCATTTTGAGCCCCGCATCTGGCTCTACACTGACAATGTGTAGCCTGCTTAGGATGCTCTTCCTCTCTCTCTCTGCCCTTCCCCTGCTCTCTGTCTCTCTGAATCTCTATCAAAAAATTAAAATTAAAGAAAAAGATTTTTAGGGGCACCTGGGTGACTCAGTCAGTTAAGTCCGACTCGGCTCAGGTCATAATCTCACAGTTTGTGTGTTCAAGCCTGGCATCTGTTAGCACAGAGCCTGTCTGTTAGCACATTGCCTGGAGCCTGCTTTGGATTCTGTCTCCCCATCTCTCTGCCCCTCCTCCACTCGTGCTCTGTCTCTCTCAAAAATAAACATTAAAAAAAATTTTAAAAAGAAAAAAAATTAAAAAAGGCAGTCAAACAGTATGAGACTCTTAAGTATGGATAACAAACTGAGGGTTGCTGGAGGTGTGTTGGGTGGGGGGGATGGTCTAAATAGGTGACAGGCATTAAGGGAAATAGGAGGAAGATGGCAGCGTAGGAGGACGCTGGGCTCACCGATGTCCTGCTGATCAGTTAGATTCCACCCACACCTGCCTAAATAATCAGAAAACCTCCAGAAGACTAGCAGAAGGGATTCTGCAGAGCTAAGTGTAGACAAGAGGCCCATGGAAAAGGATAGGAAGGACTGAGAGGCTGTGCGTGCTACAAGGACAGGTGGGAGGGAGCGGGGGTGGAGGGGCAGCCCACTGGCAAAGCAAAGCAGAGCCACCGAGTCTGGCTTGCAAAAGTAGAGGGGCCGGATGGAGTGTGTTCTGACAGCAAGTAGAACTTAACATCTGGAAGGTTATAAATTAACAGCTCTGCTCGGTGAACGGGAGGGCTAGAGAACAATGAGAGGGCTAGGACAATGGGAGGGAGAGTTGTTCAACCCCGGACAACAGAGCTCAGCATGGCAGGGAACAAAGGCACTAGCCAGGGCCTTCTCCCTTGCCCATCCCCCAGGCAAAATCCCGAAGGGAACCAGTTCCTGTCAGGGAACTTGCTTGCACCATGCAAACACCCAACGCTGTGCTTCTGCAGATCCATCCCTCTGGCAGGTCTGACTCCCTCCCGGTGCCCCTCCTGAAGCAGATAACCCAAGGAAAAGCTAGCTGAGCCTGCCCCTCCCGCCCCTGTGCACCTTGCTGATCCACCCAAGTTAATATGCCAGATCCCCAGCACCACAAGCCTGGCAGTGTTCAAGTAGCCCAGACAAGGGCCACACCACCCCACAGTGAATCCCGCCCATAGGAGAGGGGAAGAGAAGGTACACGCCAGTCTGACTGTGGCCCCAGCGGTGGGCTGGAGGCAGACATCAGGTCTGACTGCGGCCCCGCCCACCAATAAAAGTTATTCAAGACAGCACAGGGGCAGTGCCCTGCAGTTCCGCACCACTCCAGGGATTATCCAAAATGACGAAACTGAAGAATTCCCCTCAAAAGAAACTCCAGGAAGCAGTGACGGCTAACCAACTGATCAAAAACAATTTAAACAATATAAAAGAAAGTGAATTTAAAATAATAGTCATAAAATTAATTCCTGGGCTTGAAAACAGTATATGGTACAGCAGAGAATCTATTGCTACAGAGATCAAGGGACTAAGGAACAGCCAGGAGGAGCTAAAAAATGCTATAAATGAGCTGCAAAATAAAATGGAGGTGACCACAGCTTGGACTGAAGAGGCAGAGGAGAGAATAGGTGAACTAGAAGATAAAATTACGGAAAAAGAGGAAGCTGAGAAAAAGAGAGATTAAAAAAATCCAGGAGTATGAGGGGGAAAATTAGAGCACTAAGTGATGCACTAAAGAGAAATGATCTCCGCATAATTGGTATTCCAGAGGAGGAAGAGAGAGGGAAAGGTGCTGAAGGTATACTTGAAGAAATCATAGCTGAGAACTTCCCGGATCTGGGGAAGGAAAAAGGCATTGAAATCCAAGAGGCACAGAGAACTCTCTTCAGATGTAACTTGAATTGATCTTCTGCACGACATCTCATAGTGAAACTGGCAAAATACAAGGATAAAGAGAAAATTCTGAAAGCAGCTAGGGATAAACATGCTCTAACATATAAAGGGAGACCGATAAGATTCGTGACTAATCTCTCTCCTGAAACTTGGCAGAAAGGAATGGCAGGAGATCTTCAATGTGATGAACAGAAAAAATATGTAGCCGAGAATCCTTTATCCAGCAAATCTTTCATTTGGCATATAAGGAGAGATAAAGATCTTCCCAAACAAAAACTGAAGGAATTCACCACCATTAAAACAAGAGATCCTAAGGGGGATCCTGTGAGACAAACTACCAGAGACATCGCTACAAGCATGAAACTTACAGACATCACAATGACTCTAAACCCATATCTTTCTATGATAACACTGAATGTAAATGGACTAAACGCGCCATCCAAAAGACACAGGGTATCAGAATGGATAAAAAAACAAGACCCATCTATTTTCTGTCTACAAGAGACTCATTTTAAGCCTGACGATACCTTCAGATTGAATGTGAGGGGATGGAGAACTATTTATCACGCTACTGGAAGTCAAAAGAAAGCTGGAGTAGCCATACTTATATCAGACAAACTAGACTTTAAATTAAAGGCTGTAACAAGAGATGAAGAAGGGCATTATATAATAATTACAGGGTCTATTCATCAGGAAGAGCTAACAATTATGAATGTCTACGTGCCAAATACGGCAGCCCCCAAATATATAAAACAATTAATCACAAACATAAGCAACCTTATTGATAAGAATGTGGTAATTGCAGGGGACTTTGGCACTCCACATATAGAAATGGATAGATCATCTAGACACACAGTCAATAAAGAAACAAGGGCCCTGAATGATACATTGGATCAGATGGACTTGACAGATATATTTAGAAATCTATCGCAAAGCAACGGAATATATTTTCTTCTCGAGTGCACATGGAACGTTCTCCAAGATAGATCACATACCGGTTCACAAAAGAGCCCTTCATAAGTATAGAATTAAGATCATACCATGCATACTTTCAGACCACAATGCTATGAAGCTTGAAATCAACCACAGGAAAAAGTCTGGAAAACCTCCAAAAGCATGGAGGTTAAAGAACACCCTACTAAAGAATGAATGTGTCAACCAGACAATTAGCGAAGAAATTAAAAAATATATGGAAACAAACGAAAATGAAAATACAACAATCCAAGCGTTTGGGACGTAGCGAAGGCAGTCCTGAGAGGAAAATACATTGCAATCCAGGCCTATCTCAAGAAACAAGAAAAATCCCAAATACAAAATCTAACAGCACACCTAAAGGAAATAGAAGAAGAACAGCAAAGGCAGCCTAAATCCAGCAGAAGAAGAGAAATAATAAAGATCAGAGCAGAAATAAACAATATAGAATCTAAGAAAAACTGTAGAGCAGATCAATGAAACCCAGAGTTGGTTTTTTGAAAAAATAAAAAAAATTGATAAACCTCTAGCCAGGCTTCTCAAAAAGAAAACAGAGAGGACCCAAATACATAAAATCATCAATGAAAATGGAATGATTACAACCAATCCCTCAGAAATACAAGCAATTATCAGGGAATACTATGAAAAATTATATGCCAACTAACTGGACAACCTGGAAGAAATGAACAAATTCCTAAACACCCACACTCTTCCAAAACTCAATCAGGAGGAAACAGAAAGCTTGAACAGACCCATAACCAGCAAAGAAATTGAATCAGTTATCAAAAATCTCCCAACAAATAAGAGTTCAGGACCAGATGGTTTCCCAGGAGAGTTCTACCAGACATTTAAAGCAGAGATAATACCTATCCTTCTCAAGCTATTCCAAAAAATAGAAAGGGAAGGAAAACTTCCAGACTCATTCCATGAAGCCAGGATTACTTTGATTCCTAAACCATACAGAAACCCAGTAAAAAAAGAGAACTACAGGCCAATATCCCTGATGAATATGGATGCAAAAATTCTCAATAAGATACTAGCAAATCGAATTCAACAGCATATAAAAAGAATTATTCACCATGATCAAGTGGGATTCATTCCTGGGCTGGTTCAACATTCGCCAATCAATCAACACGATACATCACATTAATAAAAGAAAAGATAAGAACCATATGATCCTGTCAATCGATGCAGAAAAAGCATTTGACGAAATTCAGCATGCTTTCTTAATAAAAACCCTCGAGAAAGTCGGGATAGAAGGAACATATTTAAACATCATAAAAGCCATTAATGAAAGCCCACAGCTAACATCATCCTAATGGGAAAAAACTGAGAGCTTTTTCCCTGAGATCAGGAACACGACAGGGATGTCCACTCTCACCACTGTTTTTCAACATAGTGTTGGAAGTTCTAGCATCAGCAATCAGACAACAAAAGGAAATCAAAGGCATCCAAATTGGCAAAGATGAAGTCAAGCTTTCATTTTTGCAGATGACATGATATTATACATGGAAAATCTGATAGACTCCACCAGGAGTCTGCTAGAACTGATAGATGAATTCAGCAAAGTTTCAGGATACAAAATCAATGTACAAAAATCAGTTGCATTCTTATATGCTAATAATGAAGCAAAAGAAAGACAAATAAAGAAAGTGATCCCATTCACAATTGCACCAAGAAGCATGAAATATCTAGGAATAAATCTAACCAAAGATGTAAAAGATCTGTATGCTGAAAACTATAGAAAGCTTAGGAAGGAAATTGAAGAAGATATAAAGAAATGGAAAAACATTCTGTGCTCATGGATTGGAAGAATAAATATTGTTAAAATGTCAATACTACCCAAAGCTATCTACACATTCAATGCAATCCCAAACAAAATTGCACCAGCATTCTTTCTGAAGCTAGAACAAGCAACCTTAAAATTCATATGGAACCACAAAAGGCCCCGAATAGCCAAAGTAATTTTGAAGAAGAAGACCAAAGCAGGAGGCATCACAATCCCAGACTTTAACCTCTACTACAAAGCTGTAATCATCAAGACAGCATGGTATTGGCACGAAAACAGACACATAGACCAATGGAATAGAATAGAGACCCCAGAATTGGACCCACAGAAGTATGGCCAACTGATCTTTGACAAAGCAGGAAAGAATATCCAATGGAAAAAAGACAGTCTCTTTAACCGATGGTGCTGGGAGAACTGGACAGCAACAGGCAGAAGGTTGAAACTAGACCACTTTCTCACACCATTCACAAAAATAAACTCAAAATGGATAAAGGACCTGAACGTGAGACAGGAAACCATCAAAATCCTAGAGGAGAAAGCAGGAAAAGACCTCTCTGACCTCAGCCGTAGCAATTTCTTACTTGACACATTTCCAAAGGCAAGGGAAGTAAAAGCAAAAATGAATTATTGGGACCTCAGGAAGATAAAAAAGCTTCTGCACAGCAAAGGAAACAACCAACAAAACTAAAAGCCAACCAAGGGAATGGGAAAAGATATTTGCAAATGACATATTGAACAACAGGCTAGTATCCAAAATCTATAAAGAGCTCACCAAACTCCACACCAGAAAAACAAATAATCCAGTGAAGAAATGGGCAGAAAACATGAATAGACACTTCTCTAAAGAAGACATCCGGATGGCCAACAGGCACATGAAAAGGTGCTCAACGTCGCTCCTCATCAGGGAAATACAAATCAAAACCACACTCAGATATCACCTCACGCCGGTCAGAGTGGCCAAAATGAACAAATCGGGAGACTGTAGATGCTGGAGAGGATGTGGTGAAACGGGAACCCTCTTGCACCATTGGTGGGAATGCAAACTGGTGTAGCCACTCTGGAAAACAGTGTGGAGGTTCCTCAAAAAATGAAATATAGACCTACCCTACGACCCACAGTAGCACTGTTAGGAATTTACCCAAGGGATACAGGAGTACTGATGCATAGGGGCACTTGTACCCCAATGTTCATAACAGCACTCTCAACAATAGCCAAATTATGGAAAGAGCCTAAATGTCCATCAACTGATGAATGGATAAAGAAATTGTGGTTTATATACACAATGGAGTACTACGTGGCAATGAGAAAGAATGAAATATGGCCCTTTGTAGCAACGTGGATGGAACTGTAGAGTGTGAGGCTAAGTGAAATAAGCCATACAGAGAAAGACAGATACCATATGTTTTCACTCTTATGTGGATCCTCAGAAACTTAACAGAAACCCATGGGGGAGGGGAAGGGAAAAACAAGAGGTTAGAGTGGGAGAGAGCCAAAGCATAAGAGACTCTTAAAAACTGAGAACAGGGGCGCCTGGGTGGCTCGGTCGGTTACGTGTCCGACTTCGGCTCAGGTCATGATCTCACGGTCCGTGAGTTCGAGCCCCGCGTCGGGCTCTGGGCTGATGGCTCGGAGCCTGGAGCCTGCTTCCAATTCTGTGTCCTCCTCTCTCTCTGCCCCTCCCTCGTTCATGCTCTGTCTCTGTCTCAAAAATAAATAAATGTTAAAAAAAAAAAAAATTAAAAAAAAAAAAAAAAAAAACAAAAACTGAGAACAAGCTGAGGGTTGATGGGGGGTGGGAGGGAGGTGAGGGTGGGTGATAGGTATTGAAGAGGGCATCTTTTGGGATGAGCACTAGGTGTTGTACGGAAACTAATTTGACAATAAATTTCATATATTAAAAAAAAAGGTGATGGGCATTAAGGGGGGCACTTGTTAGGATGAGCACTTAATTGGAAATCTCTGTTATACTGAAAGCATTATTACACTATACATTAACTAAGTTGGAGTTAAATAAAAGAAAAAGAAAAAAAACTGACAGTTTCT
Source organism: Panthera onca (assembly GCF_046562875.1). NCBI lineage: Eukaryota > Metazoa > Chordata > Mammalia > Carnivora > Felidae > Panthera > Panthera onca. The sequence goes on along the minus strand of NC_138339.1, from coordinate 73,666,109 downwards.
CCACATACTCCAACACAAATGTCTTCATAATTATGCAACAACTTGGCAACATTTTTTAAGTACTTTTATTCCTCTTATGTGACCTTAAGCAAGGGATCAACACACATTTCTACCTCAAGTATAGTTACAGCCTCATGGTAGTTTTCCTATGATTAATAAATAGAATAGAGAAAGTCAAGCTTGGTTCATGGGTAAATGAACTTGATGTACTGGTATAAGCTGAAAATGGGCAGCTTTGGAACTACAGTTCTACTCAAGTGTAGCTCTACAAAACTCAGTGTTAGGGAGAAATCCCTCCAGTTGGCAGAGCCTTAAGGGGCACGCTTGATCATATCCTTTGTGGGAGAGTTATTGGGCTTAAGTCCCATTAAATTAATCTTTGAGACTCAAGAGAAAATTGAGACAGAAAAGAAAAAGACACAGAAGAGGATAAGGTCATGTGAAGACAGAGGTAGAGACTGGATTGATACAGCCACAAACCAGTGAATATGACAGTCATTAAAAGCTGAAACGGGGGTACTTTGGGGGCTCAGTAGTTTAAGCATCCAGGTCTTGATTTTGGCTCAGGTCATGATATCTCATGGCTCCTGAGTTCAAGCCCCACATTGGGCTCTGCATTGACAGTGCAGAGACTGCTTGGGATTCTCTCTCTTTGCCTCTCCTCCACTTATGCTTGTGTGCACTTTCTCTCACGCTCTTCCTCTCAAAATAAACCAATAAACTTAAAATTTAAAAGAAAGCTGAAAATACCAAGGAATGGAATCTTCCCTTGAACTTCTAGTAGTGTGGCTTTGATGACACTTGGATTTCTGACTTCTGGCCATAACAACTATGAGAAAATACATTGGTGTTGTTTTAAGCCATTCAGTTTTTGATAATTTATTACACTAGCTATAAGAAACTAATATAGTAGGTTTAATTTTTTATTACGGTGAAACTAAAAATTAATTTCCTAAAAGTTAAATAAATTTATTTAGAATTTAGTTAGTCAAAGTAATCCAATTTCTAGTGGCATTTAAAAAATTAATACAATCATACCTTATAATCCCTTATAAACTCTTTTGAAAAGGAGTTACATTTTTCCTCCCTTCTTTTCTTTGCTCCCTTCTTTCCTTTGTTCTAAAAGGCTTAAATGTCTGGCAGCTTCTTAGAGAAAATTTACTATTAAAACTTGAGTTCATCTGCTCAGAAATAATAAAAAAGATGTGTCAAGTACAGGAAAAAGATAAAGTTTATTTCAACTGTGGTCCTCAAAGAATGTTGCTGAAATATAATTAGCACGTATTTTCATTGTGACAATGAATTTTTATAGCACTATCTAGAGTATTAATAATTACATGACTCACTTATTCACTAAACCATTGTTCAATGCCAAAAAAATAGTAGCCAAAACAGATGGCAGCTACAAAAGCTCCTTTGCTTAGAATAAATTATATACAGAAAAAGAGTACTTACTGTGTATGCCTGCTATTTGGACCAAAAAGATGGGCATATTGGCAAAGAAATTTTGATGAGATCCCTTAAATTTATAGAATAGAAAATATGATGATGTCTTAGAAATCTAAGAAGTATTCCTATATTTTCTGTTACATAGCTGATTCTAAATTATTGCTAATTAACTCTTGACATAGTTATAAATTACAAAGGAATCATTATTATCTTTTATTTAAGTCTACTTATTTATTTTGAGAGAGAGAGCAAAAAAGTAGGGGAGGGGTAGAGAGAAAGGGAAAGAGAGAGAGAGAGAAAATCCTAAGCAGGCTCTGCACTGTCAGTGCAGGTGTGGGTGGGTGGCTCAATCGGTTAAGCCACCAACTCTTGGTTTCCTTTCAGTTCATGTTCTTGTGGTTCCTGAGTCCAGCCCTGCAGTCACTCACTCACTCTCTCTCTCTCTCTCTCTCTCTCTCTCTCTCAAAATGGGTAAAGAAACTTAAAAAGAAAACATACATAAGAGAAATTATGATAGTTGGTCAAGGATCATTGTATATCAAACAAAATATTACAATATGCATTTGAACTCATAAGCAAATATTGTGTGTATGGTCTTTCTTAAAATAGTA